>NC_084946.1:29566802-29576802 GCF_949316205.1 Platichthys flesus
TAGATCGACACTCGTGTGTGGTTGCTTAGTTACAAAAAATCCTCTTTAGGACGAACAGTGATGGTGAAAAGCAAGAGTGAGGATGTGTGTGTGTCTGTGTGTGTCTGTATGTGTCTGTGTGTGTCTGTGTGGAATGATAAACTTGTGTGTTGTCTCTGCAGCTGTTGAACCAGGTTTTGAACCGAGTGACAGCAGAGAAGAACCTATTTGATCGTGTTGTCAACCTAAGACTTCCAGGTACACACACACACACACACACACACACATTTGGAGTTTGTCAGTTTGAACCGTGTTGTGTGTCTCTGTCTTTGTTGCAGGACTGGAGAGTGTCGATCATTATCCGATCCTCGTGGCTGTCACAGGGATCCTGGTTCGGATCCTGGTGGAAGGAGACAGACAGGGGTGAGTCTGAGCTGATGTTTTTACCCATGATGCACCTGAGTGCTGGTGGTTCTGTGATTGGTCTGAGCTGAACGTCAGTCGGACCTGGGGCCTGTACTATGAAGCAGGCTCAACATATCCAGGACAAACAGATGCTAAAAGGTGTGTGGTTGTGTGAGTGAGGCGACGTCCCAGTCTTTGATGAAACTTCAGACATGTAAACTGAAGCTTTACTGGTTGGTGTGGGTGCAGAACCAGTTGGTAGAGATCTGGTGTAGTGTGTCCGTGGCTGTGTGTTGGGTTGTGAACATATGTGCACAGCTCAGTTTCCATCTGAATCCACAGCAGCGCTCAGACGTTCATGAGTTTTCACTTGTGGATTTAATTGTAATTTTTCCCACCGGGGTCACTGTCAGCCTCAGAGTTCACTCTGCCTCTCTGTGACTCACTTCTTTATTTTCAGTATATTTCATCTGTCAATCATCCTAACGCCCCCCTCCCTCCCCCCCCCTGTTCACAATGGTGTAATTACCCCCCACCCCTCCCTCTACACTGTAGAAAATCAATGGTGCTAATTATTGTCCATAACCTCGGGCTGGACGACATGAGCAGCAGCTTGAAGCCTCTCACAGATTAGATTGAGACTGAGGCTAATTAGCTTAGCGGCGTGGAGCACGACGGCCTGGGGATGTTGTTGCTCTACCTGCTGTGAGTTGTCGTCTCTCAGCTGGAGAGTTGTGAGACGAAGGTTTCCCTCCACGGTCACGACGTGAACTCAGAGATCAGACGTGTTCCTGTATGATCACGTTCTGTTTGTCAGGAATGTGATCAGGTTGATGAGCGACGAGTCATGTTGAATGAAAACATTTAGATGATGATTTATTGATGAGCACAGAGTTTCACATTTTTCAGTGTTTGTGTTAGCCAGCACGGTGAGATGTTTCTGAAACAACCAGACGCCACAAAGAGAAGAACAGCAACATAAATAATTATCCTCGAAGACGCAGCAACAGGAAACACACAATAGCATCTCCTCAGCTCAGCACACAGAGCTGAGCAGCAGCAACAACACAGAGCTGGAGACCACACACATTGAAGGATAGACCACTATGATGGTGGGGGGGAGAGGTTTGTAATATGATACAAATATGTAAATACTGACATGAACATGTGTAATCCGATTACAGCCAGTTACTGAGCTGATGATGTCACAGATGTGCCCTCACCTTTTCACGTGGCTAATTAATTGACCTTTAACCTTCTGTCACATGACGGCCGGTACTTATACACTTTTAATTGATTTTATTAATTTCACTCATTCATGGTGTTTGTTGTGTTTGTCGCCTCGTGTGTGATTGGTTCACATAGAGCTTCAGTCACATGACAGGTTGGGGGGGCAGTTGAAGTCAATCAACCGAAAGACAGTTTACTGTTTCCTGCTCTGCTCTGATTGGACGAAAACATCTCACTTCAGTCACACACAGATTGATGTTTGCATAACTGTGTGTGTGTGTTTGTGTGTTTGTGTATCGCTGTCGACTCCGCAGCAGGCTTCATCATTCAGTCCTCTGTTCCCCTGGAAACGACAGAGCAGAGCATAAAGAGTCTGGGAGTGGAGGGAGGTAGAAAAACAGGAAGCTCTGAGAAAAAGAGACGGAGAAAAGAGGAGGAGAGGAGAGAAGGAGGCGTGAAGGGTCAGGAGTCAGACGAGGAGAGAGAGATTCAAGAGGAAGGAGAGAGTAGAGAGGAGACAGAGAGGTCTGAGGGGAGGAGAGGATTCAAACAGAGGGGGGAAGGGAGGAGGGAGGAGGAGGAAGAGAGGAGGGAGGAGAGAGGAGGAAGGAGAGAGGAGAGAGGAAGAGGAAGAGAGTAGAGAGGAGACAGAGAGGTCTGATGGGAGGAGAGGATTCAAACAGAGGGGGGAAGGGAGGAGGGAGGAGGAGGAAGAGAGGAGGGAGGAGAGAGGAGGAAGGAGAGAGGAGAGAGGAAGAGGAAGAGAGTAGAGAGGAGACAGAGAGGTCTGATGGGAGGAGAGGATTCAAACAGAGGGAGGAAGAGAGGAGAGAGGAGAGAGTGAGAGGAGGAAGGAGAGAGGAGGAGTAAGAGAGTAGAGAGGAGACAGAGAGGTCTGAGGGGAGGAGAGGATTCAAACAGAGGAGGGAAGAGAGGAGGGAGGAGGAGGAAGAGAGGAGGGAGGAGAGAGGAGGAAGGAGAGAGGAGAGAGGAAGAGGAAGAGAGTAGAGAGGAGACAGAGAGGTCTGATGGGAGGAGAGGATTCAAACAGAGGGGGGAAGGGAGGAGGGAGGAAGAGAGGAGGGAGGAGGGAGGAGAGAGGAGAGAGGAAGAGAGTAGAGAGGAGACAGAGAGGTCTGAGGGGAGGAGAGGATTCAAACAGAGGGAGGAAGAGAGGAGAGATGAGGAAGGAGAGAGGAGAGAGTGAGAGGAGGAAGGAGAGAGGAGGAGTAAGAGAGTAGAGAGGAGACAGAGAGGTCTGAGGGGAGGAGAGGATTCAAACAGAGGGAGGAAGAGAGGAGAGAGGAGGAGGAGTAAACAGGAGGAAGAGAGGAGAGATGAGGAAGGAGAGAGGAGAGAGTGAGAGGAGGAAGGAGAGAGGAGGAGTAAGAGAGTAGAGAGGAGACAGAGAGGTCTGAGGGGAGGAGAGGATTCAAACAGAGGGGGGAAGAGAGGAGGGAGGAGGAGGAAGAGAGGAGGGAGGAGAGAGGAGGAAGGAGAGAGGAGAGAGGAAGAGGAAGAGAGTAGAGAGGAGACAGAGAGGTCTGAGGGGAGGAGAGGAGAGGATTCAAACAGAGGGAGGAAGAGAGGAGAGATGAGGAAGGAGAGAGGAGAGAGGGAGAGGAGGAAGGAGAGAGGAGGAGTAAGAGAGTAGAGAGGAGACAGAGAGGTCTGAGGGGAGGAGAGGATTCAAACAGAGGGGGGAAGAGAGGAGGGAGGAGGAGGAAGAGAGGAGGGAGGAGAGAGGAGGAAGGAGAGAGGAGAGAGGAAGAGGAAGAGAGTAGAGAGGAGACAGAGAGGTCTGAGGGGAGGAGAGGATTCAAACAGAGGGGGGAAGGGAGGAGGAAGGAGAGAGGAGAGAGGAAGAGGAAGAGAGTAGAGAGGAGACAGAGAGGTCTGATGGGAGGAGAGGATTCAAACAGAGGGAGGAAGAGAGGAGGGAGGAGAGAGGAAGCGGGGAAACAGGAGGAAGAGAGGAGAGAGAGATTCACGAGGAGAGATGAGAGGATTCATGAGGAAGGAGAGAGTAGAGAGGAGACAGAGAGGTCTGAGGGGAGGAGAGGAGAGGATTCAAACAGAGGGAGGAAGAGAGGAGAGATGAGGAAGGAGAGAGGAGAGAGGGAGAGGAGGAAGGAGAGAGGAGGAGTAAGAGAGTAGAGAGGAGACAGAGAGGTCTGAGGGGAGGAGAGGATTCAAACAGAGGGAGGAAGAGAGGAGAGAGGAGGAGGAGTAAACAGGAGGAAGAGAGGAGAGAGAGATTCACAAGGAGAAATGAGAGGATTCATGAGGAAGGAGAGAGTAGAGAGGAGACAGAGAGGTCTGAGGGGAGGAGAGGAGAGGATTGAAACAGAGGGAGGAAGAGAGGAGAGATGAGGAAGGAGAGAGGAGAGAGTGAGAGGGGGAAGGAGAGAGGAGGAGTAAGAGAGTAGAGAGGAGACAGAGAGGTCTGAGGGGAGGAGAGGATTCAAACAGAGGGAGGAAGAGAGGAGAGAGGAGGAGGACGAGAGGAGAGAGGGAGAGGGGGAAGGAGAGAGGAGGAGGAGGAAACATATAATATTTCATAAACATTGGACTTCGTCTTTGTTCAGAATCAGATTTTCTTGAAGTCCTCTGATCTTCATCACGTCACATGACTTCAGTTGCATCGTTAACTCATTAACATGAATCAGCTGATTTAATGGTGGAAATGAGATTGAATCAGTTTTAAAGTGAATCTTATGAAATATAAATCAACTCGTTGTGGGGATATGACGCCACCAACAGGCGTGTATTAAAACTACAGATCTCAGGTGTAAGTGAACACGTGTGCTGATGGGATGAGAAGCTGCAGACCTGTAAAGAGGAACTAGTTCAGTCAGCTGATCGTGACTCGTACAGAACAACGTCTGAATGGACTCCGTTAGAAAATCGATGTGTTCACGTGAGTCTGGAACGTAGAAGTGTGCGTTGTCTCAAAGAGAGTTCAGGTTGTGGTGTTGTGTCTCCGTGCCGGTGACACCTGCTGGCCGGAGGCGTCATGTGTTCAGGTTAGGGAACAAGATATCTCAAGAGCGTCTTTAGGGAACTTCTTCAAACTTGGTACAAACGTCGAGTTGGACTCAACGATGAACGGAGGGTATTGACTTGAAA
Source organism: Platichthys flesus (assembly GCF_949316205.1). Taxonomy (NCBI): domain Eukaryota; kingdom Metazoa; phylum Chordata; class Actinopteri; order Pleuronectiformes; family Pleuronectidae; genus Platichthys; species Platichthys flesus. Next base: position 29,571,546 of record NC_084946.1, read on the forward strand.
GGTCAAAGGTCAGAGTGACCTCATGCTCTGGTGAAGGGGATCTATCAGGAAGTTAATTACATCCGAACAGTCACTGGAGAGGAGCGTGTTCTCTTAAGAATGTCTCGAGAGGATCCTTTTTGTACAGATGTGCACTTACGGACTAACAGATTAGAGGTCAAAGGTCACACACACGCACACACCCTTCTTCAGTTCATTGTATAAGGCCGAGTGTGTGTGTGGGGATCAGCTGACACCTCCGTCCACAGTGTCTGTGGTCGGAGACGCTGATGAAGCGTCAACAGACACTCGGCTCGTCAGTGCACAGATGGATCCAGTAAACAAGCTCACACGCTAACTAATGACTTCTGAATCCATTAATGTTCTGGTTTACATAACTCTCATTTATTATTATCAACATTAATGTGATTCAGAGAGAACAGCGACAAAATAACCAAGAAAATGTGAAATCAGTTATTGAAACCTGAGGTTATCAGATTCTTGTTTTAAAGAGCACAAATGATGAAAACTATAGATACAAATTCATCTGCTGAAGGTTATTATTATAGTCGTTAGTATTTAGTAAATATTCTCATGAGAATCAGATTCTGCAGAACTTCATGACTGTGGATGTTTTTAAGTTTCTTCAGTATCAATGTGTTCACTGCAAACAGGAAATAACTCGTAGCTAAAAGTTACACTTCAGGAGGAAGTTGTTCTTCTCTACATAAATGATTAATAATAATTAATTATTTTAAAACAGATGTTGTGTTTGATTTAAATCTCATAGTCTGAGAGAGTGATAGAGTGAGGGAGTGAGTGGGGGGGAAACCCCGTAAATATTTAATATCAGCTCTGCCCTCAATTTCATAAAAGTAGATCCCATACACAACAACACACACACACAGACACACACACTGTGCAGAAGCGTGCAGGGGGATGAGAGAGACATATATTCTGACTCAGTCACATGATGGGATTGAGACTGACTCCCAGTCATGATGATTGTGTGACTCGTTGTTTTGTTCAGTTACAGCAGTGATTCTCAAACTGTGGGGCCCGCCCCACCGGTGGGGCGTGAAGGCATATCAGGTGGGGCGCGGGACCGGGAGAGGGAAATGTGATGCCGGGTTCCAACCGTACACGGAAGCGCGCGGCGCTCAGCGCGGCCCTCAGCGCGGCCCTCAGCGCGGCCCTCAGCGCGGCTCTCAGCGCGGAGCACCGCGCTTCTGTGTATGGTTGGAACCCGGCATCACATTTCCCCCTCCCGGTCCAGCGCCACACCCCGCTATGCGCGGCACTCAGCGAGGCGCTCAGCGCAGTTCTCTAGCGCACAGCCGCCTGGCTGTTCACGCCGGAAGACTTGACGCCGAAACCATCGGTGCAGGGCGCGAGGCGCAGCCGATGTGAACGGCACAATTGAGTAACAGAAATGGCGCTCGCGCGGCGAGGCGCTTCCGCGTCCGGTGTGAACTGAAGAGGACCAGTTCATTGATATGACATCTGACTCCAGCCTGAGGCTGAGGTTTACAGCAAAGACACTGAGTGAATTCTGGATTGGCGTGGAGGAATGAAGGAGCATCCACTCATAGGGCAGAGGGTTAGGAGGATTCTGCTTCCCTTTGCCACATCCTATCTCTGTGAGATGGGCTTTTCTGCTGTGGCCTCACTTAAATCAAAGTACAGATCTCGGCTCAATATTGAAAATGATTTAAGAGTGGCATTATCAAGCTTAAAACCCCGTTTTGACAAGTTGTGCAGTGTAAAACTCATTGCAGCCACTGATACAGTTGACAAGACTTGAGTTCTTACATAGTGAGTTGTTTCTGCATGTGTTATTTTTGGTTGAACTTTATCATCCTGGAAACAAAGTGATTGTAATTTAATACATTTTTTCTCCATATTAGAAATAGCATGGACTGATGGAGGAATGTAGTGAAGAATGTCACAAAAAGTTTTAATTGCTTATCAGAAATTCCTGAAAGTGATGTGAAGTTATTGTTCATGTACATGCTATTTAAGTACACAAGTTAAACGTGACAAAGGTATTGCACTATTTTTTGTAAGAAGCACACAGATTGATGTGGCAAAGTAGTGACAAATGTCACAAAAAAAAGTTGTAATTGGTTAGCAGAAATTCCTGAAAGTGATGTGAAGTTAATGTGTATGTTATTTAAAATACGCAAGTTAATCTTGGCCTATTTTTTAATAATTTTGTTAGGGCAGGGAGCGGGTGGGGCATTACAAATATTCTCGCTCATAAGTGGGGCATGACAGAAAAAGTTTGAGAACCACTGAGTTACAGAATCACATTTCTAAGTTGATCATGAATTAACCATGATCAGCTCCTTTTCTTTCAAAATAAAAGCATCTGAATGAAACATCCAGATTCGACATGAAGTTCTGCAGAATCTTATTTCTCTGATTCAAGAGTTAAACGTTCAAACGGACTCAGATCCCCCCCCCCCCCCCCCTCACTATGACGGCCCTCTCTGATTGGATGCTCTTTCTAGTGATCTGCTGGTAACTCTGCTCGTGTTGTGTTCACTGGCATCATGGTTGTTTGATTTATTGAATGAAGGCAACACAGGAAGTGAACAAGGGAAGATTAATGATCCATTTCTGTGGTGGTGGTGGGGTTGGGTTTCTGTGCAGCCTTCCTTTGTTTTTGCACCTGAACACAGTGTGTGTGTGTCTGTGTGTGTGTGTGTGTGTGCGTCTATGAGGTTTCCATGTTAGGGGCGAGTCACAACTCGGAGAAGAACTCATTCGATTCTGGAGCAGATCCAGAAGTGTTTCAGGAACTTACATTAAGAGTAAAGATTGATTATAATGACGTCTCCAGGCTGAATTAATCTTTGAACATAGATTGTGTATGTTCATAAATATGTATAATACATGATGGTATACAACAGTGTGGCTCTGCTGCAGGTTCATTGATTGTGTCACAGTGTAAAGCAGCTGCAGTGGTGTGTTCATGTACAGGACTGAGTGAAGTTAAACCTGACTCGGTCAGAACCACAGAACTGAAAGATGTCCGTTAACCGGACAAGTCTCACGCTGAAGAACAGAGTCACGTGTTCCAGATGTTAATAGTGATGATAATACAGATGACGCAGACGCTCTCTCCTGATTGGTTCCCATCAGTCACGATCCAGTGGTCTTAGAATATGATCGGGAAGAATAAAACATCAGAGTTTTACCAAGAGACTCTATGACAGTTAATTGTGAATACGTGTTAAGTGCTACCTGGACATACTGTGGCTCTGTGAACACACACACACACACACACACACACACACACACACTTGAAGTGAGTGTTAATAAGAAGAAGCTGACGTTGTGCAGATACAAGGTTTTATTCAGATACAGTGACGACAGGAAGCAGTGAGCACAGTGAAGACGGTGGGAACACAAAGATCACACGGCCATGATGTCCGTCTGTCATCAGATAAACTTCACATGAACTCACAGAACACAGACTCTTCTCCTCCTACATTAATAACTTCAACCAACGCTCCGCAGCTTTATTTATGTATCCCTCTACTTCCTGTTTGTTCTCCTGATGACAGTAATCAAGCTGCGGGGGGGAATCAAACATTCCCTTTCAAACGGTTTCTATTTTTATGACTCTAGGCTCTTGTTCCTGAGCTCGTCTGCTGTGAGCGACTGAAGCAGAGAAACCAGGAGACGCTAAGAAGCTCTAGAAAAAGATTTCTCTACTTGTGAGTGTGAGACTAGAAGGCATCTACAGCAAGTGTTTGTTAAAGGTGAAGCCGTGCGTAAAGGGACAGCCCTGTGCTTTCAGCAGAAGTCCATGCTAACGGTGCTCCCCCCCCCATTTCTGCCTGAGCGTCTGTGCTCTCACAGTGTGTTGGTGCTCGGGTGTCGCAGACCTGGTCAAACGATAACGTGCACATCTGGTCAACAGTGTTCAAGGTGGAGAGGTTGCGGGGGGGGGGGTGGAGTGAGAGGTGGTGATTGGTTGTCCCGTTTCTATGGCAACATGATGGGTGTTTCTGAGAACACGGACATGATGGAGTCCGTCTCCCGCCCCCTCTGCTGCGATTGGCCGTGGAGCTTCGGATGCGGCTCAGGCCCTAGAAGTAAACCTGGACCATTGTGTCCTTGCCCCGCCCCCGCGCCTGGCCCCGCCCTTAGTCTGCCATTCTGCTGCTCTATCAGAGGCTCCAGAAAGACCACATGCTTGTGGGTACTGACCTTGTGGCCCTGGCCCTCGGTGGTGGTCGGCGGAGTTGGGGTGAGGATGGAGGATTGGCCACTTCCTGCCCCAGCCTCGTTCCCAGTGCTCTGGCCAGCCGGGGTCGGGACTTTGGTGCATGCAGGGCAGCGGCAGGGCGTCAGGTAGAGGTACATGAGCACCAGCACCAGGCTCACCACGCAGCCCAGCAGGGTGGTGAAGCCGGTGTTGAAAGACTCGTAAGATCCGCTCACCACGTTCACCGTCACGTTGACCTCACGGGTCTCGTTTCGCTGCTGCTGCTGGTCCAGGGCCATACACCAGTACACACCAGTATCCTCTGCACGCGCCGCCACGATCTCCAAGCTCCCATTGGTGAACATCTTTAATGATCCGTTGTTCCCCGGTGGAGCCACGTACTCCTGATTTGGTGACACCCAGAGAAAGCTGACGCTGTGTCCACTGAGCGAGGTCACACAGTGCAGCCACAGCGCCTTGCCCACCCCCACGGAGATGCTGCTCTCCTGCTCCCAGAGCGGCGGACTCATCGCCGTCAGGTTGCATTTCTCAAAGTATCTGTCGTGCTGGAAGAAGCGGACGGTTCCTCTTTGGATTCCATAGACCCGACAGGTGTGCTCTTGTCTGAAGTGTCTCACAGAGGCGTATCCTCTCTGCTCCCAGCGCCTGAACAGTCCATACATCGAACACTCGCACTCCAGAGAGTTGTTGTGGAGGTACAGTCCTTCCTGGACAGGAACGGGTAAGTTGCCTATTTCCTCCAGGGGCAGTTTGAGCAGGCGGTTTGAGGACAAGTCCAGCATGGTCAGGTGCGGGTGGCTGTGCTCTTGGATAGAGAAGAAGGGGAAGTGAGTGAGGCGGTTGTGACTGAGGTAGGCCTTGCGCAGGTTTCCCAGCCCAGCCAGAGCTCTGCTCTCCACCTGCACAATCCTGTTGTCAAATAGCAGCAGCTCCTCCAATCCCGACAACTCCAGGAAGTAGTGCTGCTTCAAAACACGAAGCCGATTGGACGACAGGTCCAGGTGTCGGAGCAGTGCTCCAGAGGTGTTTTGAAAGGCC
>NC_084946.1:29581802-29661802 GCF_949316205.1 Platichthys flesus
TGTGTGTCTGTGTGTGTGTGTGTGTGTGTGTCTGTGTGTGTGTGGAGGTCCTTTCATGTTGTTGTAAGGACATGAAAATGGAAATTGAGAGTCAATTATCAATAATCAATCCTGATCAAACAGAAACATTCAATGACTTTGAACTTGACAGTGAACAGTGGATTTACAGGACGTGACATCACTTCCTGTCGGTGTCCAATCAGAGAAATCAGATTCTGAAGATGTTTTTTTATTTCCTTCAGTATCACAGTGATCCAGTGAGATTAGCTACTCTTATTTTGAAAGTCTGACTGACACTCTGGATTTAAATGACCAGTTGACAGAGAAGCAGGAAGTCATTGTGGCTGTGGTGGTGCAGGGCATGGTCAGCCATTGTGTAGTTCAACAACACAACACAACACTGCAGCCTGTTCTGACATTGTGGCAGAATAATGATGCTGCTTACTTTGTGTGTGTATGTGTGTGTGTGTGTGTGTGTGTGTGTGTGTGTGTGTGTGTGTGTGTGTGTGTGTGTGTGTGTGTGTGTGTGTGTGTGTGTGCGCGTGCGCGTGCGCGTGTGTGGCACTCAGATGAGATGGTGCTGAGTAGTTTCCTTAAGAGCATGGTGAGCAGGGTTAGCAGGGTTAGCATGGTAGCATGGTGAGCAGGGTTAGCATGGTAGCATGGTGAGCAGGGTTAGCATGGTAGCATGGTGAGCAGGGTTAGCAGGGTTAGCATGGTGAGCAGGGTTAGCATGGTTAGCATGGTAGCAGGCTGAGCTGTGAACTGGGGCTCTGCTCACTGGTTTCAGACTCGTGACAGACGACCTGGTTTCTACTTCCAGCTGCTTCCGACTCCAGAGAAACTTTATTGATCCTCTGAATTCTCTCATTACACAGTTTGTGTTTCTGCTGCGTCAGTGTTTCCTCTGGATAATCAAGGAGTTTAATCACAGAGCTGCAGGTCACATGACCAGAGGACGTGTGAGATAGGAACACGTCAGGCACACACGTGTCTGACGTGTCTCACATTGTCTTCAGGTCACTGAGGGACAGATGTTTCATGTTCTTATGAGGACGTCATGTTCAGATCATGAGATGATTGAGTCGTTGATGGTAAACAGTAGAGAGAGAATCACAACCTGTGAGCTGAGGTGATGACCTCATGATGTGGTGAGAAGACGTGTGTGAAGCTGGTTGAACCTCGATCCTCGGTCCAGCTCCTGGTCACTCATCTCCACTGAACACCACCTGTTTGCTCTTCATCTCGGCTCCGGGTCGTCTCACCGGCTCCTCGTCACTCGTTCATGTCCACGACGTGTTGGACGGGATCAACTTCCTGAAATCACAGAACAGAAACTTCTTCCTGTGGTGACTTGTGGTCCTGGTGAAGATGTTCATCTGTAAGTGCTGAGAAGAAACTCACTTTGCTCTGGTTCCCGTTCATTTATTCATCCCTCTCTCTCTCCCTCTCCCTTCTCTCACTCTCTCTCACTTGATGGCTTTCGATTTGTCTTTCCATTTACTCCCCCCTCTCCACTTCCCCCCCCGCACTCAGACAGATCCTCTTTCAGCGGAGGAGTGGAAACACCTCGGCCTGTGATATTGGCTCGTTGCTCTGCAGTGATTTCCATCACTGCTCATGATACAGCAGGAGTATGGGGGGGGGGGGGGGGCAGACTGATGGACGGAGGGACACTGCTCCAGTGTGGACGGATCATAAACTGAAGACTTGTCCCTTTAAACCTCGAAACACTTACTTCAATCTACTGAAGCAGATTCTGACTGCTGAGTGAAGGTCACTTCCAGCCTGAGGCTGGAGGAGGGGGAAGCTGAGTGTCTCACGTCCCGGTGACGTTTAATGACGTCTTCGCTTCAGACTCGTTGTCCTCTGCTTCCTGTCCTCACACCTGGTGATGGTCTCGTGTTTTTGTCTGGACGAACAGAAACTGAGACCTTTGTAAAGGATGACGCCCACGTTCTCTTCCTGATTGGTTCTCGTCAGTCACATGACTCGACTAGCAGCGGTGAACACAAAGCGTCTAACAGTTCCACCATCACATTCACTTCCTGTTTACACCACATGACCAGTGTACGTGAACGGTCATGTGACGTGTGTTGTCATGTGTGTCCGTGTGGACAAGGTGGCTTTAGTTTTATAATGAGCAGCTTCAGGCTGATCACATGTCCAGGAACATGGATAGAACACGTCAGAGCAGGAAGTGAGGTGTGTTAATGTGTCTCTTTGTGTTTCCTCCGACAGACACCGACTACATCAGCGAGGAGGAGAAACACAAGGTGGAGCTGATGTTGGCGTTTCTCACGGAGGAGTCCAAACAGGCGGCGGCGAGCACAGCTGTAAGTACCAACACCGCCAGGCAGCCATCTTAGATCCCCCTTAGGTCAGAGACTTTAACACAGGTTACATTTAAACATGTCAAATATGATGATTGGCTTATTGGGTAGAAGGGGCGGGACCTGTGTCTGCTTTCTCTGGTTTGTTGTGGATGACATCAGAGATGATGACATCATCAGGAAGTAATGTCACACAGATCAAAATGTGGTGGACGACCACGCCCCCCTGTATCTCTGCCCCTCTTCCCCTCTGCAGCGCCCCCTGTGGAGGCTTCAGTCGTCTGTCTTTGTCCTTCTCCAAAGTGAGTTTGGTGAGGGACAGGTCGTCCTGTTCAGGGACAGGAGCTTCAGTGACTCAGCAGTTTGACCGGTCGTCCTGTTCAGGGACAGGAGCTTCAGTGACTCAGCAGTTTGACAGGTCGTCCTGTTCAGGGACAGGAGCTTCAGTGACTCAGCAGTTTGACCGGTCGTCCTGTTCAGGGACAGGAGCTTCAGTGACTCAGCAGTTTGACCGGTCGTCCTTCAGAAAGCACTTCCTGCTCCTCCTCTGCAGAGGAAACCTGATCCTCCTCGTCCACTCACCACACTGGCATTCATTATTGATGAGACACACACACACACAGAGCTGCAGCGTTGGTGTTGTTGTAATGGACGTCAGATTGTGTTGTTGTCGTCAGACTGTACGCATAAACACACAATCTGTTTCCACAAACCCACTAATGGAGCCTCACTCTCGCTCTAATGACGGGAACTTCCTGCTGCGTCTGAGCAGCCACACTCAACGCCAGCCGGTGTGAGTGTGAGACAACTGTACACAACTGTACACAACTGTACACAACTGTACACACCTGAACATAGCAGTACAGAGCAGAGTACAACTGTACACGACTGAACACGCCAGTACACAACTGTACACAACTGAAAACGACATAACACAACTGATCACAGCAGTACACAGCAGTACAAAGCAGTACACAGTAGTACACAGCAGTACACTGCAGTACACAACTGAACACAGCAGTACAAAGTAAGGCTGAACGATTTGGGGAAATAATCAAATATTTTTTTCCAAATATTGCGATTTAATATGCGATTTTTTTCTTTTATCCTCTTTTCCCCCCCAAAAAACCATAATGAACGATTTAAATATGATCAACACAATGTTAGATACAATTACTGTACAATATTCTTTCCCACATTTTAATTTAACGGCTCATTACAGAAACAAGAAGAACAAATCAGTGTGCACTTAAGTAATTTAATCAAAGTCATTGTAAGTATAAACACAAGGCATGCACTTTTTAAAACCTGTGTGCAAAATGTACCATCTTGAGAATGTTTTTTTTTTTTAATTATAGGCGTCTTACTGATCCCAAGTCAGTAACATTTGCACTGTTGAGAAGGATACTTTCAAAACGTATTCCGTTACAGAATATAGAACACGCCCAAAACTGTAATCTGTAACGTATTCCGTTACATTAAGTAATCTGAGTAACGTATTCTGAATTCTTGGATTACTTCCATATTGAATTACATTTTATAAGTGTAGGAATGCGGCGTTGTTCTAATTGGTGGAGCAGCAGCAGTTTCTGGGATCAGCAGCTCCGTAGATTCCCGTTCATGTCCGGGTGGTCGTGCAGCGATGTGGAGGTCCCCCCCCCCCCTCATGCTGAACACGTCCTTTCTCGCAGATGTGCATGTAGGTCCCGGAGCACGGCTTGCTTTCCGGTGAGTTATTTTCAGGTCCGCCTCCCGCACCGCGGTCAGCAGCGAGATGAGCTCGCTCTGTGAGTCCACCACGTCGGCCGAAGACTTGAGGAACCTGTAGGTGATCCTCGCTTTCTTCTGGATCAGGAGTTTTGTGGTCCTGTGGCGTTCTTGCTGTGGGTGAGCACAGCAGTCCAGTGCCCTACTCTCTTTCGCACGTTTTAATCGCACACGTTGCGATAAGAAAATCGTGTTTTATCATATCGCGATTTTATTGCAAATGCAACTAATCGTTCAGCCCTAGTACAAAGCAGTACACAGCTGTACACAACTGAACACGACATAACACAACTGAACACAGCAGCACACAGCAGCACACAGCAGGACAGAGGCCGGTTCTCCTGCAGCCTCTGTAGCAGTTAAATCAGTGATGGTTTGAAAGCTGCTGGAGTCTGAGTCTCAGTTTCCATAAACATGAGCAGAGACACCAGCTCTGATGTCCCAGCAACAGATCAACAACACTCTGTCACTGTCCCCTACACTGGGGGGGGGGGGTCTGTGAGGAGCCATGCTCTGTGTGACCGGTGGAGTGAAGAATCACATTACCATTACAGTTTCCCCTCCCTGTCCATCGCCCCAGCTGACCCCTCACGTTGAGCTCCTCCTCCTGGACTCAGCTGCTCGTCACTGCCTCATGTTCATGTTTATTCTTTATTGTTTATAAAACAGTTTTTTAAATGTCTTTAAAAGCAGGTTCCTCAGTTCATTAGTCAAACTTAATATTCATTTGTGTGTTTCACAACCTGTTGGCAGCGTTAGATGTCTACAGTCCTGACATGTTCCTCACATGTTCTTCACATGATCCTGGTATTGTTCCTCACATGTTGATATCATGTTCCTGACATGTTCCTCCCATTTTCCTGACATGTCCTCACATGATCCTGACATGTTCCTCACATGTTGGTATCATGTTCCTCACATGTTCCTCACATGTTCCGGACATTTTCCTGACATGTTGGTATCATGTTCCTTACATGTTCATCACATTTTCCTCACATGTTCCTTACATGTTCCTCACATGTTGGTATCATGTTCCATACATGTTCCTTACATCATCATCACATGTTGGTATCATGTTCCTCACATGATCATCACATGTTCCTCACATGATCACACGTCTTTTTCTCAACAGAAAAACTGAAAATGTCAAATCATTTATTCATGGTCAGATTATTAGGAACGTTTTCTAAATTGATCTCATTTCCTTTTCTTCTTCACCTAAGCTAACTCCCCCCCCCTGTTCCCAGTCTCTATGCTAAGCTAAGCTAACTGTTGGTCTTGTGTCTCTCAGCCGACGAGTGAAGAAGATCTTTGTCCGATCTGCTACGCTCACTCCATCTCTGCTGTGTTCAAACCCTGTTCACACAAGTCCTGCAAGTGAGTCACTACACACACACACACACACACACACACACACACACACACACACACACACACACACACACACACACACACACACCGTGTTTCCTGGAGGGTCGTTTTTACCATGTGTCTGTCCCGTGTCCCCTGACGAGTCAACATGGAGACATTGAAAAGACAGTGATTTTTTATTGCCATGGAGACAGACGGACACACACCAGGACCTGATCAGCTGATCAGGAACAAGTTCACTCTACTTCCTGTGATGAACAGAATCACTTGATAAAAGCCTTTTCACAATAAATGTCCACTTCCTGTCCCAGTGACAATAATGAATACAACTCATTAAAGTTGAATAAATGAAAGTCTTTCAAACGTTGACACTTCTACGACCTCTGACTCGTCACCATGTCCCGTGTGTTGACCCGGAGGAGGCAGGGCTGTGACCTGTACTGCAGCCAGACACCAGGGGGCGATGGAGCTTCATGTTCATTTGTTGTGTTTGTGGACAGTGATGATGAAACAGATGTTGACCAGATGTGTGTCTCTGTGTTCAGAGCCTGTATCAACCAACACCTGATGAACAACAAGGACTGCTTCTTCTGCAAAGCCACAATCACTGGAGTGGACGACTACAACAAGCCAGCCTCCTAACACACACAGACACACACAGAGACAGAGTCACAGAGACACACACAGAGACAGAGTCACAGAGACAGAGTCACAGAGACACACACAGAGACAGAGTCACAGAGACACACACAGAGACAGAGACGCACAGAGATACACACAGAGACAGAGTTACACACAGACACACACAGAGACACACACAGAGACAGAGTCACAGAGACACACATAGAGACAGAGACACAGAGACACACACAGAGACAGAGTCACACACAGACACACACAGAAACAGAGTCACAGAGACACACACAGAGACAGAGACGCACAGAGATACACACAGAGACAGAGTCACACACAGACACACACAGAGACAGAGTCACAGAGACACACACAGAGACAGAGACGCACAGAGATACACACAGAGACAGAGTTACACACAGAGACAGAGTTACACACAGAGACAGAATTACACACAGAGACACACACAGAGACAGACAAACACACACACAGAGACACACACACAGTGACAGACACAGATACACAGACATACAGTATATACACACAGACACACAAACACACAAACACATATACACAGAGACATACACACACACAGACACACACACATATACACAGAGACAGAGACACACACACACACACACAGACAGACAGAGACACACACAGAGATACACAGACATAACGTATATAAACACAGACACACACATGTATACACACAGGAAGTCGTACCTTGTGTTGTGTGTTTTTGATGATGAATATTTCACACACACAAACATGTTCATGATCCAAACATCTGGAGATTCTGACTGTGACTTTTAAAACCTTGACTTTAACAGTGACTCTGAAGCCACAGGACAACTCTCACTGTTAAACAGACGGGGGGGGGGGGGGGGACTTCACTTAAATAACCTCAAGCTTCGTTCACGTTGTCGCACAAACACACAGTTTCATCAGATCCCGGATCAGTCGAGTTCCTAGAAGCTGACGTGATCGAGCTCCAAATCAATTCACGGGTTTGTTTATCATAAAGTTTCTTTCTTACTGAGCTGATTGAGATCTGTTTATGATTAATACTGCAGCCACACACCAGGGGGCGCCCCAGGTCAGGTCGTCCATCTTTATTTACAGTCTGTGATTTTAACACACAAACATGTAACGTCCCTGAACAGTGAGTTTCTAATGTCGGACGATGAATTCTTAAACTTGTGTTTTTGTTTGTGTCGATTTTCACTTTTAAAAGTTTGTTGTGTTTGATTTTGTTTGTTTGACGAATTTAACTTAATTAAATTCTCATTGAATGAAGGAAACTGAAAAGGGAAAAGATTGATATCATTTGTGGATGTCAAGAGTTTCAAATAGGTTTTAAATCATTAAATGAGAAAAAGAAAAGTTTAATAAACAAATTATTACAATTTTAAATGTTTATTATCCAATTTCAATTTCAGTTTCCTTTTTCTTCTAACATTTAGTTATAAGCTCATTATCCTGAGTTTACATTACTTTTTATTTCTGGGTTAAATTGAGCGAATGTATTTAAATGTTGAATTCTTCTTTTTTTAACGAGGTCATAAACGCGCTAGCTGCAGTGAGTCATGTGATCGTTGACTCTGGGTTGATCTGGTTTGACTTATCGGTGACGGACGTGTCATCGAGCGTGTGATGTTTCTCTGACTGTGAAGTGACGGTGGTACTCTACAGTATTTAAGCATGTTTGTGGGTGAACGTCGGGCTAGCGTTAGCGATAGCACTGACAAATATTTTTGTTTCTGTTTCGCCGTGTTTCGGGGAACGAGGGATGAACAGAGGATTTCAGAGGAGGAGGAAACTCTTGCTTTTCATTTCCTCTTGTTGAGTTCACATATATCGACGATGTAACTGTATTAAATTATTTATCCTGAACTGACGCGTCTGCTGCTTTGTTCTTTATCTTTCTGTGGTAGTCAGTATTTGTAGTATTTAAAGTATTTCCTCTTTACTAGTAACATTATGTCTCCACTGCGTCATAGAAGCTGTTTTAAATGATCCTTGTGGTATTTTGACCAAAACATTTCATTAAGTCACAAAGGAACCAATTCAACTGTGGTGAAGTGGGCTTATGATGGGTTCTTTAAATTCATCAGTAGAATATAATTAAGAATCAATGTTCATGTAAATGAAGAAGCTGCTAATTTCACTTCCTCTTGTTCTGTTGAGAAATGAAATCAGTCGAGATGTGAAAGATCAAACATTTGAAGAGGGAAACAAACAGAAGACGAGTGAAGGAGGAGAAGAAGGATCCTAACAGGACTTTGTCGCCACCTGGTGTTTGCAAGCAGCTTACACACCTTAAATAACTCAAAACTTTGGCTCAAATCTGAAACTAACCATTGAATATATGAGTACTGTTCTTACACTAGAAGCTTTTGTCTTCATCGTGTTTTATTTGACTCAAATACGTTTTTTAATATGAAAACTCAAAACAACTTTGACAAACAGCTTCTGTTGGTCTGGAAACCATCTGAAGGGAGACCTAAACCCTAAACCCTAAACCCTCACCCACTAAGTGTCAGTTCACTACACGACCTGATGATGGCGCTGGATGGAAAGAAGATCCTTATGCCTGCAGGGTTCATCCTCTGGGGACCATCAGCTCCAGGAGCATCATGTTTGTCACCTTGAATCTGAATCTGAATCTGAATCTTTGCTGTTTGAGCGAAGCCGCCAGAGAGGAAGAGGAAGGAGGTGGAGCTCGTCTTCATCATCACGTGAACACAGCAGACGGAGGTTCTGACCCGGAGGAGATTCCATCTTCTCTGATCTGAGATCAGCAGCTACCGACACAGAGGGTCAGTCACTTCAATACGAGGACTCACATGTCCCATATTATAACACTTATTCTGGCCAGAAGCGCCTTTTGAGTACTTCAAGCTTTATGTACTAATTTCTACATTTCTCTATATATATAGAGATATATATATATATAGAGATATATATATATATATAGAGATATATACTTTATATTTAAAGGTATAAACACACACACAAGTTAAACCTTAAGGTTCTTAGATCTTAAATCTCCAAATGTAGATCTTATATTTTGAAACCTGAAGGTGCACAAGTTCCCTCCCCCCATCCGTGTGTGCGTGTGTGTGACAGCGTGTGTGTTTGTGTGTGTGTGTGTTTGTGTGTGTGTGTGTTTGTGTGGTTACAGGATCACACACCACCCACTGCTCTGGCCTGCGTTGTCATGGTAACTGCAGCAGGTTCACGTGTGAGTGTTTTCAGATTCAAAATCTTATTTTATAAACTTTATATTAATAAACTTTATAAACAGTTCAAAGAACACAGAGACAGATCGTACATTCAGTTCAGACCTGGATCATAGAACAAACACAGCCCGGAAATTATATCAATATATTATCAAACAATAGAATAAAATAAAATAATATATTGTTTGTTTAATTTGATCTGTTGCTTCAATCTTACGTATGGGGGGGGGGGACTCAGCTCGATAAGAAGAACAAAGAAGAAGAGTTGTTGATAATGGAAAGATCAAGCTGCTGTGGTTCTGCAGATTAAGTCAAACTGGTTCCTGTGGTTCTGCAGATTAAGTCAAACTGGTTCCTGTGGTTCTGTAGATCAAGTCAATCTGGTTCCTGTGGTTCTGTAGATCAAGTCAAACTGGTTCCTGTGGTTCTGCAGATCAAGTCAATCTGGTTCCTGTGGTTCTGTAGATCAAGTCAAACTGGTTCCTGTGGTTCTGCAGATCAAGTCAAACTGGTTCCTGTGGTTCTGCAGATCAAGTCAAACTGGTTCCTGTGGTTCTGCAGATCAAGTCAAACTGGTTCCTGTGGTTCTGTAGATCAAGTCAAACTGGTTCCTGTGGTTCTGCAGATCAAGTCAATCTGGTTCCTGTGGTTCTGCAGATCAAGTCAATCTGGTTCCTGTGGTTCTGTAGATTAAGTCAAACTGGTTCCTGTGGTTCTGTAGATCAAGTCAATCTGGTTCCTGTGGTTCTGTAGATCAAGTCAAACTGGTTCCTGTGGTTCTGTAGATCAAGTCAAACTGGTTCCTGTGGTTCTGCAGATCAAGTCAAACTGGTTCCTGTGGTTCTGCAGATCAAGTCAATCTGGTTCCTGTGGTTCTGTAGATCAAGTCAATCTGGTTCCTGTGGTTCTGTAGATCAAGTCAAACTGGTTCCTGTGGTTCTGCAGATTAAGTCAATCTGGTTCCTGTGGTTCTGCAGATCAAGTCAATCTGGTTCCTGTGGTTCTGTAGATTAAGTCAAACTGGTTCCTGTGGTTCTGTAGATCAAGTCAATCTGGTTCCTGTGGTTCTGTAGATCAAGTCAAACTGGTTCCTGTGGCTCTGTAGATCAAGTCAAACTGGTTCCTGTGGTTCTGCAGATCAAGTCAAACTGGTTCCTGTGGTTCTGCAGATCAAGTCAATCTGGTTCCTGTGGTTCTGTAGATCAAGTCAAACTGGTTCCTGTGGTTCTGCAGATCAAGTCAAACTGGTTCCTGTGGTTCTGCAGATCAAGTCAAACTGGTTCCTGTGGTTCTGCAGATCAAGTCAAACTGGTTCCTGTGGTTCTGTAGATCAAGTCAAACTGGTTCCTGTGGTTCTGCAGATCAAGTCAAACTGGTTCCTGTGGTTCTGCAGATCAAGTCAAACTGGTTCCTGTGGTTCTGCAGATCAAGTCAAACTGGTTCCTGTGGTTCTGTAGATCAAGTCAAACTGGTTCCTGTGGTTCTGCAGATCAAGTCAATCTGGTTCCTGTGGTTCTGCAGATCAAGTCAATCTGGTTCCTGTGGTTCTGCAGATCAAGTCAAACTGGTTCCTGTGGTTCTGCAGATCAAGTCAAACTGGTTCCTGTGGTTCTGCAGATCAAGTCAAACTGGTTCCTGTGGTTCTGTAGATCAAGTCAAACTGGTTCCTGTGGTTCTGCAGATCAAGTCAAACTGGTTCCTGTGGTTCTGCAGATCAAGTCAAACTGGTTCCTGTGGTTCTGCAGATCAAGTCAAACTGGTTCCTGTGGTTCTGTAGATCAAGTCAAACTGGTTCCTGTGGTTCTGCAGATCAAGTCAATCTGGTTCCTGTGGTTCTGCAGATCAAGTCAATCTGGTTCCTCTGGTTCTGCAGATCAAGTCAAACTGGTTCCTGTGGTTCTGCAGATCAAGTCAAACTGGTTCCTGTGGTTCTGCAGATCAAGTCAAACTGGTTCCTGTGGTTCTGCAGATCAAGTCAAACTGGTTCCTGTGGTTCTGCAGATCAAGTCAAACTGGTTCCATCTTCCAAACTGTGTAGATTTGACCTGAATGTCTTCAGCATGTCGAGACTGTGCAGGATCATGGGGTCTCACTGGGAGACAAAGGACCTGTGGAGTTAAACTGGTCAAAACCTTGGACATAGAGCCCCTATAGAGTTAGGATTAACCCTTTCATGAAATTCAATCAAACAGAGAGAAGTGCTTCATCTTTGAACTCACTCGTCCACTTCACATTTTTTATTCCAACACAAAAGAAAAACCTGAAATCTGGTTCGAGAAAATTGGAAAAAGAAAACAGAGACGAGACATTTTTTTCAGGCAAATGATGATTTTGTACAAAAGAGACGAAGGAACGAGGGATGACATCAATTAAATAACTCTCAAGGCCGATCTAGATGAGAAAGACACAAAGACACAAAGACACAAAGACAAAAGTACACAAGTACACAAATACACAAATAGCACATTTTCCTCAGAGCATTTACATATAAAAAATAACCAAAGCTTTTAATTTGGTGTGATTACATTCGGACGACACCACAGGAGAGTTGCATGATGGGAATCTCAGAAGCAGCAACGTGAAGAAACCGAGTACAAACAGTAGAAAACATACATGCTTCTTTTTTACAAGTAATTTCTTTTTTAAATATATATTTTATATACTTTTTCTCCTTTTCCTGTAGTTTCCAGGAAAATATCAAAACAGATCAAAGACATATTCTGCCGAGAGAAGAGGAAGAAAAGGTGAAATAAAAACTGAGGCTGGAATCGACCGAGTCCAACGACAGTTTCTTTAACTTGTTTCAGATTCTGTTTCAACATCGAACACCAGGCATGCAACAACCTCCACATCATCACTTCCTGTTGTGTCTGTGACTTCAGCGACTGCAACAACCAGCATCATCTTCATCAGGCACATACACAACACTGCAGGACTCGACACGTGTGTGTGTGTGTGCAGAAGGAACACACACGTAGGGACCACAGACATTAGAACAAAAAGGATTTAAAACACAAATCTTATATTTTTTGCTTCATGTTCACTTGAAGAATCTGTTTTTTCACGTCATGTGACTGAGATGAAGATTTCTGACGGTTCAAGTCTCTCTGAAAAACTCTGAACATTGTTGTTATATGTCACATAGACACACAAATATAAATATATTTATATATATATTTATATATCGTGCATCGTCCATACAAAAGTCAATGAAAAACAAGATGGACGACTTGACAGCTCCTCTAAAGTGAAGTCAACATATGGATCGCCCCCTGGTGGCTGCCTTAACAGATGAATTTAAACTGAGACCGAGTGAGGTGGGAGGAAACGGCCAATCAGGAGGTCGCGTGAGGGCGAGGTCACTGTGTCAGAGACTTGATCTAATTAATTTAATTTAATCACTAAGCGATTAAGAATCTGGGTTTTCATGTTGATTTCCGCAGCATGAACGAAGCCCTCGATGTCTCAGAGTGGAGAATATGGCTTTAATAAAACCAGTGAAGTCAAATGTGATCCAAGAATCATCAACATCTCAACCATCGTAACAAATCAAACTCAAACCAACAACTGAAGGCGGACGACACAGAAAACATAAAGACAACAACCGGGTCGACGGGAGGTTGGAAAACTTTCTGTTTGGAAGAACGTCAGGACACGAGAGGAGGCGGGCTCTGCACGAAGGTCACGTGAGGTCACGTGAGGTCACGTCATGTGAGGTCACGTGAGGTCACGTCACGTCAGGTCACGTCAGGTCACGTGAGGTCACGTCAGGTCACGTCAGGTCACGTGAGGTCACGTCAGGTCACGTCAGGACACGAGAGGAGCTGGGCTCTGCACGAAGGTCACGTGAGGTCACGTGAGGTCACGTGAGGTCACGTCACGTCAGGTCACGTGAGGTCACGTGAGGTCACGTCACGTCAGGTCACGTCAGGTCACGTGAGGTCACGTGAGGTCACGTCAGGTCACGTGAGGTCACGTCAGGTCACGTCAGGTCACGTGAGGTCACGTCAGGTCACGTCAGGTCACGTGAGGTCACGTCAGGTCACGTGAGGTCATTCGTCTGAGCGACTCTGTGATGAGACGAGTCAGTCTCGACAAAACTAAAAGATTCTGTTCAATCTTTTGTTTTCTCAAATATTTCCAACCATCACATCGTCCTCTTCTTAAAAACTCCTCCTCCCCCCTCAGCGTTCCTCTGATCGAGTCAACGTCTGTGTCCCACAATGCTTTGCTCCAGCAGACGCCTCCTGTCGCTCAGGTCGTGGTCGTGATGGAGGAACGCGTCAGATCACGAGGTCGCTGTAGCTCACGCTCTTCTTCTTCTGCGCTGCTCGACCTGAACAGAACAAACACCAGCGTCACAGAAGAAGAACGTTTACACTTGAGGTTTGAATCAGGATGGAGCAGCTGTACAGGATGTGATGTCATAACTCAGAGGATTGTTGTAAAAATAAATTTAAATTATCTTTTTTAAATGGTTTGATTTTAATCCCAGAAACTCAGCGAGCAGCTGACCTCCCGTGACCTCCGGCTCCTGCTCGTGTAAAAGTTATGAGTCAATTGAAAGATGGCGATAAAGAGCAGCGGAGGAATGTTTAATACCCCCCCCCCCCCCCCCCATGAAGGTCGGCCTCAGGACGACGGAGCAGAAGAAGATTAATGTTTCTTACCTCAGATTAATATGAGATTAGCCTGTCGGAGAAAAACATGATG
The DNA here is from genome assembly GCF_949316205.1 of Platichthys flesus. Lineage (NCBI taxonomy): Eukaryota > Metazoa > Chordata > Actinopteri > Pleuronectiformes > Pleuronectidae > Platichthys > Platichthys flesus. The sequence continues at coordinate 29,595,865 of NC_084946.1, forward strand.
TCGTGAATCAGCCACAGAGGAACTGATCAAACTTTCACATAGAATCAGTTTCTTCTCTAAATGGAGTCAGGTCTTTGAAAGAAGAAAGCACCATGAAGGGGTTGAAGGGAAAGTTCATCAAGTGACCACAAGCTGCCGCTGTGATGTCATCAAGTGACCACAAGCTGCCGCTGTGATGTCATCAAGTGACCACAAGCTGCCGCTGTGATGTCATCAAGTGACCACAAGTCCCGACGTTCAAATTCCTCTCGACTCATTTCCACCTGGAGACGTTCAGTCTAAACCAGTGAGGAAATGATGTCGTTCCCAGTTGAACATGAAGGTCGGGGCTTGTTGTCACTTGATGACATCACAGCAGCAGCTTGTGGTCACTTGATGACATCACTGGAGCTAACGTAGCTGTTAGGAAACGGTCAGAACCTTTTGTTCGTATTCGTTTGGACAAAACAGAGAACTGAGCAGTACCGCCAAAACCCATGGGGGGGCAGTGCAGCCAGTAGTTCACCTGAGAGGACTGTCGCACACGAGAATCAATTCAAACAATTATGTTCATTTTTGAGAGAAACTACATGAGACCTGTTTGTGTTCATCGGTAAGTCTCCACTCTGTGCTGCCCTCTAGTGGATTCATTGTTTATCAACTATGTGAAGGTAAAGAGAGGCGGTGGTCTAGTGGCAGAAAGTTGGACTATGGGCAGAGAAGGTCTCTGGTTCGACTCCACGGAGAGACAACAAAAAGACGAACCTGGATTGATCTGTCCAAAAATCCAAGGGTCTCCCTACCCTGTCTAGTGCCCCTGAGCAAGGCACCTTACTCCCCCAACATCTGCTCCCCGAGCGCCATACATGGTCGCTCACTGCTCTGTGTGTCCTGCACCAGATGGGTCAAAAGCAGAGGTTACATCTCCCTACCTGCATGAGTGCGTCTGTGTTTGGGACGAATAAATGCATCTTGGCAGCTCTGGTTAGCTAACTCCGACTTAAAGCTAAGCCTTAGCCAGGGTGAGCGCTAGCTGCTGGTTAGCGTTAGCTGCTTAATGTCTGTTCTAACGTTCTAACGTTCACTCCAGAGTTTTGAAACCTGGACGTGAAATGAAAGATGCTAATGTTCAGCTAAGTCACTGACGTGTTTTTTTATTTAACAAAAGCTTCAACTCCTCGTTATTTCTCATCTTGAATTCAGGTCATGTGACATCATCAGATGGTAACTGTGGTATGGCGATGACATCATAAGGAAACGTAAACATGTTGATTATTCAGGTTCGGTTGATCAAAACACGATGTTTCCTTTCAGAGTCATGTTCAGATCAATGTCTTGATCTGGTTAAAACCTCACGTGTGTCATGTGACCTGTACTTACTGTCGGCGTCCACCAGGTCACACAGCTCCGTCTTGGCCTCGCCGTTGGGCCGGGCCTTGTGGGAGAGTCGGGACGACATGGTGGCCACGGTGACCACGGCTTTGAACGAGCGTTTCCTCTTCTGCACGTTGAGCTCCGGGTGGAAGAGGATCACGTAGACCTTCGGCAGGTAGAGCATCCCGAGGGCCACGGACGCACTGAGGTTCATGGAGATGGTCAACGTGGTCGTCTGGATGTAGAGCTGCAGCGTGAAGAGGACACGTCTGTCACTGGCAGTTAGTCAACACTTATACAGGGGGGAGGGAAGAGGGGGAGAGGGAGGGAAGAGGAGGAGAGGGAGGAAAGAGGGATGCATCCTCAGGAACAGGGTCTTCAGGATACATTCCTCCAGGGTCTTCAGAGACCCAGGTCGTCAGGACCAGGGTCTCTGAAGACCCACAAGATCCTCTGATGAGTTCCTGAACCTCACATACTTTAATACTTTGATCCTTTAAGCAGCTGCATCCTGTGAAATAAATATGTATTTGGGGACAAATAGTTTTTAATTCTTTGTCTTTGTTACTTGAAAATAACTTTATAAATGAAATTATTATATTATAATTAAATGGAAAATCTTCTGCATCTAAAGACACTTTACATCAAAAAACACTTGATTCTGAATCTGTATAAGACGTGAACATGTTCCTGACGTGTTCCTGACGTGTGGATGAGCTGTAAACAACAACACTGATACGTCATGTCCCGCCTCCTGCTGCTATACAGGCTCCGCCCCTGCTGCTATACAGGCTCCGCCCTGCTGCTCTACAGGCTCCGCCCTGCTGCTCTACAGGCTCCGCCCCTCACCTGGATGTTCCCACATGTTCCTGTTTGAACGAGTCGGACCCGACAACCTGCTGCTGCTGCTTCACGGGACAAACAGTGTCTTGCCAATGAAACTTCCAAATGTGACCTGGAGGACCAGGGGATCGAACCAGTGACGTTCGATCCGCTCTCACTCCTGAGCCACAGTGGCTTCAGACCATTTCACAGCATTAGTGTTTTTATTGGAGTATCTGAGGTGAAGTTAAAGAGAAAATCAATATCTGCTCAGAAGGAGAAAGTGTTTCTTCTCAGGTGGAAACAAGATGTGCATCAACAAGACAGCTGTGGTCGAGCGAGGGCCTCCTCTGATGTGTTGTGGAGAAAAGAGAGAGAGGACAAACAGAAAATGTCCGAAAGCAACATCCAACAAACATCTGGATTAATTTCTTTAATTTCTATTTCTATTCTGTTGATCGCCTCAGACACTATTCCACTGACCTGCAGGGGGCAGTGACGCACCAGCAAAGGCAGAGAGGAAGAGATAGAAGGAGGAGGAGGAGGAGGAGGAGGCAAACACGTTAAGAGGTGAATTAATATCATAAAGTATTAATAGTCAATGTGAGTAATAATCCTCATTCTGTTTAATGATGAAGAAACACACACACACACACACACACACACACACACACACACACACACACACACAGTCTCAGTCGTGACTTTCAAACTGATTCAGACTCGTCATGATGTCACATGACTCTGTTGTCTGACTCCAGGTCAGTTTCAAAGTTTGTGTTTCACAGCTGAACAGCTCAGCAGCAGATCCTCCTCATGGTTCAGGTGAGAGGTGGAGAAGCCGGGGGGGGGGGGGCAGACACACACAGGAGAGTGAAGAAGTTGAAGATGAACACTTGTGTATCACAAACACACACTCTTGTGAGTACTCGGATTCGATCCCGGCCCGTTACAGGTGAGGTCTTAATGGTGCGTCCGCTCTACCAGGGGAGCAGAGGCGTCCGGGCTTTAAAGGAACGTGACTCATGTGCAGGTTAATAGAGAGAAATGGACTGAAGCTCTGAATTAATGATGAAAATCAATATGATTAAATGATTTATTAATCATTATCAAAAACATCTCACTTTTCAGAAGTGAGTATTTATCTTCTACTCTGCATTCATTTATTCTTTGAGCTTTAAAGATCATAAAGATGAGAAGGAAGATAAACGTTCCTCCATGTCTATGTCGGTATTTTTACTTCCTGTGATGTCACTTCCTGTAGAACCTGAGCTAAAAGGTTCTGATTCAATAAACCAGAACAAACGATCAAAGGACAGAAACAAAGTCAGAAATTAAATAAACACAAAAATCTAGATTCTTAATCTAGAAACTTGAAGGATATTTAACCTCCTCTGATCCCAGCTTCCTGTCTGAGGAACATCATCTAGCCAAGTCCTCAATGTGATTTATGTGATTTATGTGATTTATGTGATTTATGTGTATATGTCAGTGATGTGTTAAGTGTACAAGCTACTGGATGATCTGAATTTCCCTCGGGATTAATAAAGTATCCATCTATCTATCTACCTTCTCTGTGGACTGCGCTGTGCCGAAGAAGATGGGGATGAAGGCCAGCCACACGATGCAGGTGGTGTACATGGTGAACCCGATGGGCTTGGCCTCGTTGAAGTTCTCGGGGACGCCGCGGGTCTTGATGGCGTAGACAGTGCAGGTCACCATCAGCAGGATGCTGTAGCCCAGCGAGCAGATGAGCTGCAGGTCTGTGATGTCACACTTCAACACGCCTCGGGCCAGATCTGGGTTGATGGTCTTCTGCTCCTCGTAGTCTATGATGATGTTGGGTGGATCCACCCCGAACCAGACCAGCACGCCCAGCAGCTGCACGGAGATGAGGCTGGAGGTGATGGCCAGCTGGGAGGCGGGGCTGATGAGCCGGGGCGCCGTCACCGACCTCTTCCCCTGCTCGAAGATCCGGTAGATGCGGTTGGTTTTGGTGAGCAGGGCGGCGTAGCTGATGCACATCCCCAGACCCAGGAAGATCCTCCTGAACGAGCACACGGCCACATCCGGCTTGGCGATCATGAGGAACGTGATGATGTAACACAGGAAGATCCCGGTGAGCAGCACGTAGCTCAGCTCGCGGCCGGAGGCGCGGACGATGGGCGTGTCGTTGTGCCGGAGGAACGTCGCCATGACGAGCATCGTAGCCACGATGCCGAGCATCGCCAGGAGGACCGGGACCACGGCCCAGGCCGAGGTCCAGTCCAGCTGGGTGATGGGGATGGGCTGGCAGGCTGTGCGGTTGGCGTTGGGCCTCATGTTGTAGGAGCAGAGTTTACAGGTGAACTCGTTGAGCTGGTACTGGTAACCATCGCAGGGCTCGCAGTGCCAGCAGCACGCCATGCCCTTCACCACCTTCTTCCTCTCGCCGGGCCGGCAGGGCAGGCTGCACACCGAGCTGGGGACGGCCCGCTCGCCCAGAGGCCACTGCATGTCCTCCATCTGCTGGGACAACATGGACACACCCCACGGCCCATTAACACCACATCGAACTGGGAGGCTACACAGAGACCACATGTCAACATGGAAACATGGAGATCATAACTAACACCTGATGCAGCATACGTATATATACAGTACATACATGTGGCCACCAGGAGGCGATCCAGATCATTTAGGACCTGTCATGTCAAAGATATAACAGATTTTATATAACAGCTCAGAAAATAAGACTTTACATTAAACTTATTTTAGATATTCTGCTCTGAAGCAGACAGATCAGACTTTGTTCTGGGTGAGGAAACATCTGGAAACATCTGGAAACATCTGGACCAGTGCAGCTGATCTCCAGTTGATGAGTCTGAGGATTTAACTTCACACATGATAACAGCTCCTGGTCCTGGAGTTCTTCATGATTAAACCCAAACCTGGAGGGATTTCAAAATGCTGGTGTGACCCAGAGGACGCCCCCCCCCCCCCCCCCCCCCCCCCCCCCCCAGCAAGCCAAGGAGCTGTGATCTCTGAGGAGAAGAGGCTGCACACAGCGAACGGCCTGACTCAGCACAACGTCCAGAATTCATAGCCTCAACAGAAACAGCGACTCTGCACAGTCGACTGATCTTCATCCTACAGGCCGGACGCCAAGTGAAGAAGAGGAGAAGTCCCCGCCCACTCTTTGTTCCTTTCATCAGCCTCTGCTCCCACACATCCATCATCACTCGCTCTGTCTGTCCCCTTCACACTGAGCCCGGCTAAATGCAGACATGAAGGATGACAACAATTCTAACGAGCATGCATTGTGTTAGGACCAGCATGCATTGTGTTAGGACCAGCATGCATTGTGTTAGGACCAGCATGCATCACTTCAATGCTGCACACAGCTCAAAAGAGACACGTTCAGGAGACGTCTTCCATAATAATAATAATTCAGACAGGTGTTGGAGGACAGATCTCAGAACAGGTTCCTCTTGAATCCTCCTCAGCTCCGGGTTCTAGACGAGGACGGACTCCTTCACCTCGGGGGGGCAGGAGGGAGAAGGAGCAGCCGACCTCCTCCTCCTCCTGAGGTTTAAATGAGTTTTTCTATAATTACACAAAGTGATTAAATATCAGTGAAGCATATTTCACCCTGGAGACTAAAATGGACAGAGGACATAGGACAGGGGACAAAGGACAAATGACAGAGGACAGAGGACAGAGGACAGAGGAAAGAGGACAAAGGACAGAGGACAGAGGACAGAGGACAGAGGACAGAGGACTGAGGACAAATGACAGAGGACAGAGGACAGAGGACCAGCTGGTGCTGTTGACTAACGAGTGGATCCAGTCTCGTAGGAACTCACAGAAACTCACGTGACACAAAGCTTCTCCTGCTCCTCCTCTTCCTCCTCCTCCTCCTCCTCCTCCTCCTCCTCCTCCTCCTCCTCCTCCTCCTCCTCCTCCATCAGGTGCCCCACAGCTCCACTCACAGGAAATGATGTCATATACGCTCTGTAACTCACTGTGTTAGCTCACTGTGTTAGCTCACTGTGCTAGGGGCCATGTTAGCATTAAACCATCTCCACTTCAGCATGTCAGCTGAGAACAAACATGTTTTCTGTGTAACATGTAAATGGCAGCGTGTTCATCAGCGTCACTGAGCGACTCTGTTGATCAGGGCTTCTCCCAGTGGAGTCGTCTCATTAACTCTGCCCTTCATGATTAAACTGATTCATTAAGAGGGAAGTGGAATGAGCAGCGAGAGACGACAGATTAACAAACTGTGACGAGAACCAAACGAGAAACAGAAGAAGAAACAAGGCCCTGAACCAACAACCCCCCTCCCTGAACACCTGATCACATGTGATACAACTGTTTATGAAATAAAGTTTCTGAAGTCACAGTGAAGAACCTCTCTTCATTAACCCTAACCCTAACCCTTCTCTTCATTCTTTATTGGAGAATTGAATCCACCCGTATTAGAAAACGACTTTCTCCAGAAATGAAGCAGAGAAATCTTGATATGAACGCGTGACGTTGAGTCTGAGCCGTATCATCGGTTCAGTAGCAGATCTCAGCTCAGTTTCAAGTCAAAGGGTTGCTATTCATTTATTATTGTTTGATTTGACATTGGTTTTACTGTGATGTGTTATTGATCTCTGGTTTTATCTCTTTGTCACTGGGAGCAGGGGGAGTTCACCTGCTGATTTAAAGTGCGGCCCTGATGATGTGAGTTTTATTTGTGTCTGTTGTTCACTGTTGTGCGTCCTGCTCATCAGCACCAAGCAGAGCGGCCAGCCGCTGTTCTGCTGACGTTGTGTTGTTGAGCTCCGAGCTCCGGGCAGTGTGAGAGTCAGCAAACAGTGGATTGATCCTTCATGGCTGGAGAAGAACCTCCCCAGCCATGAAGGAGTTTCTCTTGAAGATGGAGCGTGAGCTGCAGGAGGTTCTGAGGAGGTGCTGCTCCGTCCGTTAGACTAACTGTAGATTGAAGGCTCTGACCCTCGGTGTCTGGACTCAGCCTGAGAGACAGTGTGAGTTCATCTGCTCCCTCGGATCAAACGCACTTCATGCACTATTCATATATATATTCATAAATCATTTATATTACAGCCTGTTCAATTCAACAAACCAGCTCCAAGAAGAAAGTTTCAATACACAAAGAATTAAAACTTCCTACACCTCTGATCTTCCTTAAAGGAAGAGATAAAACACACACAGACACACACACACACACAGACACACAGACACAGACAGACACACAGACACAGACACAGACACAGACACAGACGCAGACACACACACACACACACAGACACACACACACAGACACACACACACACATACACACACACACACTAGTCTTTGTAAACAGAGGATTAATATTGATTCCAAGCTGAGAGCAGAGTGTCTCAGTTGTGTTATCTTCAGCTCTTTGCAGCTCTCTCCACTTCAGGTCTAAACGTTGGCGTGTGACCTGCTGTGACTCAGGATCATTCAAAAGGAAATGATGAAGAGGTTGTGTCCCCATCATCACATCATGGGGACAGCAGCTGGATCAGGACGTTTCCCTGCACAGCAACAGCTTCCCCCTGAGTCACCCAACTCCCATCATCCCTCACTGCTGCTCCACTAACTCATGATGAAGACTACAACTCCCATCATCCCTCACTGCTGCTCCACTAACTCATGATGAAGACTACAACTCCCATCATCCCTCACTGCTGCTCCGCTAACTCATGATGAAGACTACAACTCCCATCATCCCTCACTGCTGCTCCACTAACTCATGATGAAGGCTACAACTCCCATCATCCTTCACTGCTGCTCCGCTAACTCATGATGAAGACTACAACTCCCATCATCCCTCACTGCTTCTCCACCACTAACTCATGATGAAGACTACAGCTCCCATCATCCCTCACTGCTGCTCCACTAACTCATGATGAAGACTACAGCTCCCATCATCCCTCACTGCTGCTCCACCACTAGCTCATGATGAAGACTACAGCTCCCATCATCCTTCACTGCTGCTCCACTAACTCATGATGAAGACTACAGCTCCCATCATCCCTCACTGCTCCAGCACTAACTCATGATGAAGACTACAGCTCCCATCATCCCTAACTGCTCCAGCACTAACTCAGGATGAAGACTACAGCTCCCATCATCCCTCACTGCTCCACCACTAACTCATGATGAAGACTACAGCTCCCATCATCCCTCACTGCTCCACCACTAACGCATGATGAAGACTACAGCTCCCATCATCCCTCACTGCTCCACCACTAACTCATGAGGAAGACTACAACTCCCATCATCCCTCACTGCTGCCCCACCACTAACTCATGATGAAGACTACAACTCCCATCATCCTTCACTGCTCCAGCACTAACTCATGATGAAGACTACAACTCCCATCATCCCTCACTGCTGCTCCACCACTAACTCATGATGAAGACTACAACTCCCATCATCCTTCACTGCTCCAGCACTAACTCACGATGAAGACTACAACTCCCATCATCCCTCACTGCTTCTCCACCACTAACTCATGATGAAGACTACAGCTCCCATCATCCCTCACTGCTGCTCCACTAATTCAAGAGGAAGACTACAGCTCCCATCATCCCTCTCTGCTCCAGCACTAACTCATGATGGAGACTACAGCTCCCATCATCCCTAACTGCTCCAGCACTAACTCATGATGAAGACTACAGCTCCCATCATCCCTCACTGCTCCACCACTAACTCATGATGAAGACTACAACTCCCATCATCCCTCACTGCTCCAGCACTAACTCATGAGGAAGACTACAACTCCCATCATCCCTCACTGCTGCCCCACCACTAACTCATGATGAAGACTACAACTCCCATCCTCCTTCACTGCTCCAGCACTAACTCATGATGAAGACTACAACTCCCATCATCCTTCACTGCTCCAGCACTAACTCATGATGAAGACTACAACTCCCATCATCCCTCACTGCTGCTCCACCACTAACTCATGATGAAGACTACAGCTCCCATCATCCCTCACTGCTGCTCCACTAACGCATGATGAAGACTACAGCTCCCATCATCCTTCACTGCTCCAGCACTAACTCACGATGAAGACTACAACTCCCATCATCCCTCACTGCTTCTCCACCACTAACTCATGATGAAGACTACAGCTCCCATCATCCCTCACTGCTCCAGCACTAACTCATAATGAAGACTACAGCTCCCATCATCCTTCACTGCTCCAGCACTAACTCAAGAGGAAGACTACAGCTCCCATCATCCCTAACTGCTCCAGCACTAACGCATGATGAAGACTACAGCTCCCATCATCCCTCACTGCTCCAGCACTAACTCATGATGAAGACTACAACTCCCATCATCCCTCACTGCTCCACCACTAACTCATGATGAAGACTACAACTCCCATCATCCCTCACTGCTCCAGCACTAACTCATGAGGAAGACTACAACTCCCATCATCCCTCACTGCTGCCCCACCACTAACTCATGATAAAGACTACAACTCCCATCCTCCTTCACTGCTCCAGCACTAACTCATGAGGAAGACTACAACTCCCATCATCCCTCACTGCTGCCCCACCACTAACTCATGATAAAGACTACAACTCCCATCATCCTTCACTGCTCCAGCACTAACTCATGATGAGGATGGGTTGAGACTCTTGTTTTGTCCTAACTGAGACGCCCCCTGGTGGCAGAGAGCTACACTCTGCAGCTGATGTTGTTTCATGCTGCTGTCGTCATGTCACTGGTGGATTCTGTAATGTGCTGGGATCTGATAATGGTGGTGGTGGACCACGATCTAGGTGGCAGCTGATGATGGATCCTGATGGCGGCAGTGGACAATGACTGTGGACGATGGTGGATCCTGATCTTGATGGTGGATCCTGATCTTGATGGTGGACCCTGATCTTGATGGTGGATCCTGATCTTGATGGTGGACCCTGATCTTGATGGTGGATCCTGATCTTGATGGTGGATCCTGATCTTGATGGTGGATCCTGATCTTGATGGTGGACCCTGATCTTGATAGTGGATCCTGATCTTGATAGTGGATCCTGATCTTGATGGTGGATCCTGATCTTGATGGTGGATCCTGATCTTGATAGTAGATCCTGATCGTGGACTATGATCACAGGACTACTTGATATATAAAACTTCTCCTCAGAGACTGGACCATCACTGATAATAATCCATCAGGTCATTTATCTTCAAGTGTTGATTCTAATCAAAGCTGTGAATCCTCTGATCTTTCAGATGTCCTCTGTCCCACGGGACATCTGTTGACTAGTGTCCTAACCCTAACCCTGGGAGACGGGTCCTCACATGTGTCTCTGAGGGTTCTACCTTCTCCACCTGTTAAAGGTTTCAGTAGTTTGACTCTAGTTGAGGGTGAAGAACAGAGGACGTCTCACTGGTTAAAGACGAGGAGACAAGCTGTGAATATGAGACCATTCAATAAGATTTGATTGATTGATGTCAGGTTCATGATTATTTAAAATGACCATCTGTCAACCTGGGGTTTGTCATGTGACACAGTCTGCAGCTCAGTCAGTTTCTATGAGGAGAGTCATTTATAAATAAATATAATATATAATATAAATAAAGCTGAGGCCACAGTAGAAGTCAGACTCTACATTTACTGTCCTGCTGATCCTGGACCTGCTGCTGCTCACGAGCTGCTGGTGTCGAGCCGTCAGCGTCACATGACCCATCGCTGCTCGTCTCTCCATGTGACTCATCACCCGCCGGGGGCTCCCTCAGAGATCAAGGTCAAATCTCATGAGTCCTAATGAGGCCCGGCAGCACCGGTGTCTCCGGGACATGAAAGACGAGCGGCTCTAGATTTGTGAGACATCTCAGATAAGTGACTGCAGAGGAAGAGACAGAGCGTCTTGTCCTTCACTGGCTCACGTTCACCTTTAACTGTCCAACTTGTCCTCTGGAGACTTCCACCACTCACACACTGAACCTTGAGACAGAATGAAGACAGGTTCTGCAGAAAGGTCACTGAGACATTATCTTTAAAAAGACATGAACGCTTTTAAGGATATCGATAAAGGAGATGGATATTATTATTAAATGTTGTTCCATGTGTTTAACGACAGAGGATGATTTGAACATTAGAGACACTAACGATGGAGTGAGATATTCACATGAAGCAGCTTCATGTATGACCACCTGACACACTGGAGCTGCTGATGGAGCTTGTTTAGTTCAGATGCATCATTATAATCTATGTTGTCCTCTTTGTCTCTCACGTCTCTGTTCTGTCATCCCTCTCTTCTCTGAGTGACGTTCAGGGAAGACGGTTTGTTTACTGACATTAAAGTCCGACATGTTGGATTGAAGACAGACGTCCCCACCTGTCTCTCTCAGTATTTACATCCCTCAGTCAATCAGTTGTTTCAGGAAATAACTCAACATTATATTTGTTCAAGTGACGAAGACGTGGAGCTGCTGATGGAAGATGAAGATCACGTCTCTGAGGTTCACTTCAAACAGGAGCTGCTCACTATCAGTTCACAAGCTTTTATTTTGACAGTGTGAACAGTAATGCTCTTTGTTCTAATTATCTGAGTAGGTGAAGGAGTGAGAGGTCAATTATCTGATTAAATTACATTTGATGTGATCATGTGATCTGTGGTCGCGAGTTCAGAGAATCATGTGACTTCAGTTTCCCTCGTTATTAAAAATGTCATCACAACAACCGACGTGTGGAGACGTCCTTTCACGTTCAACCAGCAGGGGGCACTGAGCGTCCAGATTCAATCTGAAGAGAGACTGTACGAGGTGTTGACTACGAGGAGAATACAACACAGGAGGAGGAGCAGGAAGAGGAGGAGGAGGACGATGAGAAGGGGGAGGAGGAGGAGGAGGAGGAGGAGGAGGAGGAGGAGGAGGTCACTGAGCGTCCAGATTCAATCTGAAGAGAGACTGTGCGAGGTGTTGACTACGAGGAGGAAACAACACAGGAGGAGGAGAAGCAGGAGGAGGAGGAGGAGGATGAGAAGGAGGAGGAGGAGGAGGAGCAGGAGGAGGAGGAGGTCACTCAGGGTCCAGATTCAATCTGAAGAGAGACTGTACGAGGTGTTGACTACGAGGAGGAAACAACACAGGAGGAGGAGAAGCAGGAGGAGGAGGAGGAGGATGAGAAGGAGGAGGAGGAGGAGGAGCAGGAGGAGGAGGAGGTCACTCAGCAGGAGGAGCAGGAGGAGCAGGAGGAGGATGAGGAGGAGGAGGAGGAGGAGGAGAAGCAGGAGGAGGAGGAGGATGAGAAGGAGGAGGAGGAGGAGGAGCAGGAGGAGGAGGAGGTCACTCAGCAGGAGGAGGAGGAGGAGGAGCAGGAGACGTTGTTTTAACCACAGAAGATAACCCTCCTCCAGTTCTCCTCAGTGTCAAGATAAGATGAGACGAGATAGCTGAACCCCCCTCACCCCCCCCCCCCCCCCCGATTTAAATATAAGGTATTTCAAAATAAAGGTCCGTTCCAGGGTATATAAAACAACGTTTGTATAATTTAGATGAAAGACACTCGTGAAACCATCACTAGGATCATTTTGTATTAAATTTCATTCAATGGCTCTTTTCACCTGAATCTTACACACGTGACCTTCACGTGTCAGGAGATACAGAGACAGCAGAATAAACACAGAGGACTTTAGTGAGTTTGACATTAATGGAAGATTCTGAAAAGCATCATGATGATGAAGCAGGAGTTTCTGTCACTGTGTGAATATGAAACCTCATCATTAATATCATAAGAGCCACTTTCTAGATGAAGCTTTAATCTCATATCATCCTATGAACAGTTTAATCCGCCCGCAGCTTTGAAAGATAATCCGCGTTCCAAAGTCGGCTGTGGAAACTAGATGATTCTTTTTGTTGATGTGAAGAATTAACCATGAGGGAAATATGTGGATTTATGTTTATATGTCTGAACTCAAGTTGTATGTATATTTATGGTTTAACTGTAAAATATCAAACTGTAAAATTACTCTTTGTAATAATATATATTTATATATATGTATGGTTCCACAGGAGAGGATCCTGTGGAACCAGCTCCCACTCTGGGTTCTGAATCATCCCTTAGCAATGCTGCTATAGGTCTGACTGTGTGTGTGTGTGTGTGTGTGTGTTTGTGTGTGTTTGTGTGTGTTTGTGTTTTCAGCTGCTTCATTAACACACTGGTCCTGAGGGGTTTCCCTCAGACGTCAGCTGGTGCAGATGATGACAACATGAACTCTGACAAACCATCAGAAGGAACCATTAAAGATCAGTGAAGCTCAGCACCAGCAGGAGGAGAAGAAGAAGAAGAAGAAGAAGAAGAAGAAGAAGAAGAAGATGAGAAGTAGGAGGAGGAGGAGGAGGAAGAGAAGAAGAAGAAGAAGAAGAAGAAGAAGAAGAAGAAGAAGAAGAAGAAGATGAGAAGTAGGAGGAGGAGGAGGAAGAGAAGAAGAAGAAGAAGAAGAAGAAGAAGAAGAAGAAGAAGAAGGAGATGGAGGAGGAGGAGGAGGAGGAGGAGGAGGAGAAGAAGAAGAAGCTCGGTCTATGACCTTTGACCTCTTCACACTTCAAGATGTAAACCTCATCAACTCAGACAGAAAAATGTCTCATGATATTAACATGTTGACGATCCAGCTTTGAATCAAAGGTCCGTGAGCAGGAGCGAGGTGGACCAATCAGAGAGCAGCCTGACGACCCCCGTCTAGTTAGAATCGGTTCTACCTCTTCATGAGTTTCAGACAAACTGGTTTCATCAGCTCCGTGATGCTCGGATGTTTAATAAACGTGTAAACCATTATGATCCCAGCAGGTCAGAGTGGTGTGACCCTAACCAGCGACCTCATCACACAGAGTTTCTGTTGGACTCACGTTGATCTGCAGCGTCTCCGTCCACTGTCCGATGACTCTGTAGCCCGGCCCGGTCACGTTGCTCCACTGGTACTGGAACAGGTCGTAGCGTCCGGGAGCGTCACCGTCACGGTTAAATGTCACCGACGTGCCGGCACTTCCTGTGGACGACAAACAGTGAGGAGGCTGAGTTCATTCTGACATGGGATTCAAACGTTTCACATTCACACAGAGCATCCATGTGCAACACCTCCTCTATGAGGGGGGAACACTTCAGCATGGGGACAAGGGGACACGGGGATCGAACCCCCGACTTTCTGGTTAGAGGACGACTGATTATCAATCAGTCTATAACCTATAGCACTACTCCTCTGGGGGGGGGGGGGGGTATCTGTCCATCACAGGGCCACTGCTACTTATTTAAGCTGTGGGTGAAATGCTTTCTGGGAGTTGAAGTTGACTTCACTGACTGTATTGACAGACTTTCTATACAAACAGTAAAATAATAGGTTTTCATTAATAAACGCTGACGTCCAGTGAACATCTCTCCGTTCTTAAAAAGCTCCGAGCCGACAGTCGCTCTTCTCTCTGTCGGGTGTCGACCTCAGGTCAGATCTATCAGAGGCAGCAGACCTCAGGTCAGATCTACCAGAGGCAGCAGACCTCAGGTCAGATCTACCAGAGGCAGCAGATCTCAGGTCAGATCTACCAGAGCCTCTTCATATCCACTGGATTCAGCTGCTCAGTCGATCTCAGGCTGATGTTTGTTTCAATAGAGAAACTGGAGAAAAAACAGAAGAGAGAAATCTTCCGTCTCTGGAGGAAACCAGAATCTCTTTATTTTTATGGTTTCCATTTGACCACAGAAATAAGATTTTATGTTTCACCTTCACCTGCAGAGAAGAAACTTTGAATGAGCGTTTAGAGGAGTCAGTGTTTTGCAGCTTCAAGAACAACTCATGAAGAACTTCAGAGCTTCTGGCCGGCGGCTCAGAGAAGAACCATCGACCTCGAGTTCATCAACAAGAAGCAGAGAAGAAGAAAACGACTTCCCAGGGTCAAAGCTGCTGGCGACCGGGACCTCACCTTCGTTCTCCTGACGCTGCTTTGGTTTTTATTGTTTATTGTTTGGATCACCAACAATGTTTTTCTGTGAGAAACATGTTAAGAACATGCTAAGAACATGTGCCGCTAGGTGTTTTAGTTCCTCACAGACTCGTTGGACCTATATTCAGCTGGTGTTTGATGTTCTCGGCTGCAGGCGGAGGCTCCTCCATGTTCTGAACTCATCATTAATGATCATTAACACGTGAACATTGATCCCGTTCAGTCATGTCCTGCCGTGTCCCAACAGTTCACACGTGGAGACCACATTCATGAAGCATGATGAAGAACATGATGGACACCGATCTCATGATCTCTGGAGCGTCCTCGGACCTTCACAAACAGGCCGGGGTCATGTTGCACTCACCGTTGAAGCTGACGCTGCGGAGGTACCTGAGCAGCTTCTTGCCTCCAGCCAGGTCCATCTCCACACAGATGCCAGAGTTCTCTGGACACAGGTCCCTCTGCATGTTGTGGAGCGCGTGGGCCACGGCGTACACGGCATCGATCACAAACTGCACCTTCCCTTCCTGCTCGTACTTGGAGTCCAGGCCGATACGTTCCTGACCTGAGGAGACGGAGACAACCGGGACTCAGTGTTGTTACTACAGGACTCCAGTAGAGGGCAGAAGACTTGAATCAGACCGGTCCTCCAGACGTCAGGGGAGGAAATCAACATCTGGCTAACACTATGATAAAGACTGTGAAGGTCTGGAGGTTGTAACGTCTAAATCAAAAAATGAAAACCAAGAGTTTACGTTCTGTGGTTTCTCCTCATCTCTTTATTTACATCTGCACTTTCAGGTAACGATGAGTCATTAACGTTCACTGAGCTGAGTCGTGATTCTGTCTTTATGAAATGTGTTCATCAATAATCATTCAACAGTGAAATAAGAAAACATAAAATATAAAACATGGCATAAAGTAGAATTAACGTGGCCTGACCTCCTCAGGATGTTTGAATGTGTGTTGAGCTCAGCAGAACTTTAAATAAATCCATAAGTTGTGTTTGTGTTTGTTGCTTGAGACAAATATCAGATAAAATTAAGAAATATTAAGGTTCAGAAAAAAGGAAAAACTTCTGTTTAATGTAATTTATTCCAATTAAACGACAGTAAAATAAAGGGAAAGAGTTAATTATGTAGTTAACCTTGTTATTACACAGAACTTTAATTTGTATTAGGTCAGTTATCAACAATATTTTCATGTTGATCGTAATGTTTCCTGTTATTTATCTTTCATTTTGTTTTTCTGGAGTACGGCGGCCCTTGGTCTGGAAGTTTCCTGGAAGTTTCCTGGAAGTTTCCTGGAAGTTTCCTGGAAGTTTCCTGGCAGCTGGTGGAAGGAGAACTCTGGCAGCAGCAGAAGGTTTTAATGTCGACTCACAGGAGGTGAAACAACACACAAACACTAACAGAGCAACATGAGCAACTGTCTCCACCCAGTCTGAAGACGTCTCCCACAGCCTCCCAGTACATCTCCCTCACCCTGCCTCACCCATCCCAGCAGCACATGAAGGCCCCTCTCTCTGTCTCATGGAGCTGTTTGTTTCCTATTGGACAGTTCAGTGTAAAGTGTGTGTTCATGAACCACATTGTGTCCTCACGTCTGGTGAGACACACAAAGAGGTGGTGTGTCTGTCTGGAGCCTCTGAGTTCGACCTGAACGTCCCTGAGTGAAGACACAATGTCCTGTTGGTCCTTTATCTCTAACCTGACCTGGGATCTGCTCAGAGAGAGGAGGAGGATCTGTGGAACCAGACAGACTCTGTTGTCCTGTACAGAGAGAAGATGCTCTTCACATTATATATAGAGACATGAGGGCGGAGCCTGAGTGACCTCACATGTCTGTGTTGTTTTCAGCACATGAACGAGTTCCTGTGAGAAAGTTTCTTTTCAGAATAAAGCTCCAGTTATCAGGATTAATTGTGGTTCAGTCGTCACTGTGTTTCTTCTTCTCCAGCGTGTCTCAGAGGACAGAAGGATCTGGACACGTTCTTTATGAACAAGGACTTCACACTGTCTCCAGCTAACTTAGGACAAAAGACAACGAGGACGGATTAACCACAATCTGTGGATGTCAGCGTTTCTCCCTCGACAAGCAGAGGAAGCCCAGAGCGGAGATCAGTCAGACACACAACGTTGCACACACACACACTCACACACACGCACACACTCACACGATCACTCACACACACACACACACTCACACACACACACACTCACACACACTCACACACACACACACTTCTTGTTTGTGGTTAGAAGCTACTGAGGGGATGTTGTGTGTCCACCTGAGCCTCACAGCTTGTGTCTTCAGCCTCACATCATGTATTGATTTCATTTCTGCTGATCATCAGAATCATAAAGTCTCCCTGAGGACCATCACTGACCTGTGCACTTCCTGCTGCTCTCGTCTCTCTTGGACGAGCTCATCAGCTTGCAGTTGAAGTTCTCCTCCCAGTACTCAGCGAACCACACGTTCCTCCGGTTGTTCTCCAGCGTCCTGGACGTGAAGTAGGAGTCGAAGCCTGAGGACACAACACAGACCTCAGATCAGCTGGAGACAGAAGACTCTGTATTAACACGTTCATGTGTCCAACTGCTGCTGGAGCAAGTAATGATGTGGAACAATAATAATATGGAACAATAATAATATGGAACAATAATAATATCTAACAATATTAATATGTAACAATAATAATATGTAACAATAATAATATGAAACAATAATAATATGTAACAATAATAATATATAACAATATTAATATGTAACAATAATAATATGTAACAAAATAATATGTAACAATAATAATATGGAACAATAATTGATACGTAACAATAATAATACGTAACAATAATAATATGGAACAATAATGATATGTAACAATAATAATATGTAACAATAATTGATATGTAACAATAATAATATATAACAATATTAATATGGAACAATAATAATATGGAACAATAATAATATATAACAATAGTAATATATAACAATACTAATATGGAACTGTGGAAACGTCGGTGGTAACGGACGTAAAGTCAGAACTCAAATTAAAGTGTCCAACACAGTCTCTTCGTGTCTGTCCTTTTTGTGTCTCCAGTGTGTGTGTCTCCAGTGTGTCTATCTCCACTGCGTCTCCAGTGTGTATGTGTCTCACCTGTGTGTGTGTCTGACACATCGACACAGTAACACACAGACACACACTAATAATCTTGATCAGCTTTACAAACTGTGATTAGACGCTGACACAGCTTTAAAAAGTAAAAACCTCAGTGAAGTAAAAACAACAAATCCTTGTTGTGTCATCTCAGCGTCTGACCCTGGAAACCTCTGACTCGGGCCCTGCAGCGTTTCCCTGAGCGTCCTCTTTACGGCGGCGGTTCGATTCCCACATCATGTCCACACAGGAAACTCGTCTTGTTTCTGTGTTTGTGCTTTTACACGTTTTCCTGGGACACGTCTGAGGATCCAAACAAACAGAGTCTGGAGCCAAGTTAGTGCCGAGGGCCCGAGTGAGGGCCCCAGCAGCAGCCCCCCCCCCCCCCCCCGTATCAGCCACTGAAAAGTCTTCAGTATTTACAGTAAATCATGTCCTCCAAAGTGTCACACGTCCCCAAATTACCCACAAGCCATTGCAGTGAAGCGAGTGACGTTTTCAGGACAGAGGAGGAAAAGAAATAAGTAAAGAAAGAGCAGGAGAAGACAAAGACTTCGGAGGAAGGAGGTGATCAGCGTGTCCTCCTCGCGTCTCTTTGCCGTTTGTCAGTTTGGTGTTGGCTCTCTCACCGCGGCCTCGACCATCCAGGGTGACGGGCTGCCACCGAGCATCGCGCTGAACGAGCTGATTCCCTCCAGGGAGCACGCACCGCTGCACACTGGCCTGCAGGGGGCCACGGACGACACGTCAGCTCCCACTGGGACGGACATTTTCCACCATTAGCTGCAATTATCTGACATTTCTTCAACTCAACAACTACATGAGGACGTAATAAAGCTGCAGCCAGGCTCCAGTTCTCTGAGCTGCAGCCCCCCCGCCTCCGAGCACCACCCTGTCAAACACGCCCAAAACACATGCTTCACTTTACAGTTCATTTACATCAAGACGTGAAATTTCAGAGTCTTCAACACAACAGACTCACATCACAACTTCTCGCTGCAGTTACACAACAACCACGTCCATCACACAAACCAGTGACTGTGGACCCGTGAGCCCGCTGGGACCTGTGGGGTTCGGACCAGATGATCCGGCTCTGAGGTGGTTCCTCACCAGGTCCAGATGTTCTCTCTGCTTTGGACAGAAAATCGCAGCTTGAGACAAGTTCTATTTCTCAGCAGCTGCTCGTTGATGTGAATGAAGATGGACGACATAACGGCTCCGAGAAGTGAAGCCACCTGGTGGCCGGCTGTAGCATAGGTTAGCACATGGGCCATGGATCAAACTAAAACATCTAAGTTGACATTCAAAAATAGTTTAGGTGGATTTTATCACGCAGCTTTGTTTTATGGACGAGACCTCGATACCACCCAACGGTTCATCACCACCAGATGGCAGCGTTGGTATCTGACATATATGTTATCTTCCTTTCTGGAGGAAGTGGAGACGCGTCGTCATCTTTATTGACAGGGTCTGATCTTTACGATCTGTGGTCGGGTCCAGACAGAGCCAAGCTAACAGAGAAGCTAACAGAGAAGCTAACAGGAAGCTTACGGTGAAGCTAACGGTGAAGCTAACAGAGAAGCTATTGGAGAAGCTAACGTCACTGCAGCTCAGTTAAATGAGTCAAACACGGATCAGACGTGTTTTAATCACGAGTCGCTCACGCTCTGTCTCTCTGGCTGTCACAGCAGCGTTCAGATGAAGCACATCCGCCCCGGTGGGGGGGGGGGGGGGGGGGGGGGGAGGAGACGCTTCAGTGTTGACGGGAAAATGTAATGTGGAGACATCAGTATCATATATAACAAGTTTCCCATGTTCTCTGTAGAATGGATGATGCAGCTTCCCCCTGGGGGGGTCATGTTCTTTCATGATGTGACATGTTTACTACAGAATGTGTGTGATCATTGTCTGCCTCCTCATGTGGACAGGACGTCCTCCGAGGACCACTGCAGCTCGGAGAGGACGGAGAGGGGGGGGAGTGAGAGGGAGGAGTGTTACATTTCATTGACTCACAGTAAGTGCATCGACCATGAGGAACAAACCAGAACAACAAGCATCACTAAGAGGTGTGTCTTCAGTCTGGAGGACGATGTGTGGACTTCCTGTCCTCATGTGGAGCTGGTTCCACCGTTTAGGAGCCAGGACAGGAAACAGTTGTGATGTTGTTGAGTGACAGCTGTCCCTCACAGTTAGGGAGCAGCTGATTGGTCGATGCAGAGCGGAGCGGACGGGCTGGAGACCACGACTCAGCGGGCGTCCTCCACCACGGTAGATACCCTCTCTCTCTCTCTCTTTCGCTCTCCCTCTCTCTCTCCCTCCCTCTCTCTCTCTCTCTCTCTCTCTGTCTCTCTGTCTCTCTCTCTCTCTCTGTCTGTCTCTCTCTCTCTCTCTCTCTCTCTCTTTCTGACTCTTTCTCTCTCTCGTGACCTTTATCGGTTTCGATTAAAGCATGACACCTCACAGGAGATTTTAACTGAGACGAACATGTGTGTGTGAGTGTGTGTGAGTGTGTGTGTGTGCGTGTGTGTCACACTTTACATGTCACGTTGACTCGACAGGAAACACACCAGAAGACTCTGAACATCAGGACAGGAAGGTCTAAAGGTCTGGACGGGTTAAAGAGACCAATTGGAGGAGGGGAATCTCAGCAACTGGCCCCGCCTCCAAAGTCTTTACTCTACATGACGAGTGAGCGACAGCGATGCTGAGGACAGGGTCCGCTCACACTCGATGAGACGACCACACGCCTGTAACACACTGGACTCACCACTGATGGTCGCCCTCTTTGGGAGAATGGTCACGGCTCCGACAGCAGCGTCCTCCAGCTGGTGGATGGGACTGTTCTTGGCCCCCCAGCTGTCAGAGCCCAGCCACAGGAAGTGTCCCACCTGGTCGGCTCGCTTACTGGCGTTCAGGATCCCTCTACACACACACAGACACACACAGAGACACAACAGGTCACATGATGCAGGTTCCGTATGTACATTGTCACATTTCTCAAACAACTGAACATCTAGCGGACATTTTAATCACTGTAGACACAACACAAAACAACACTATACAACAACACACACAACAACACAACACATGACCAACATGCTGCAAGGCCCCTGATGTTCTCATCTGAGGTTGTCTCCTGAACGATGGAACCATCTCCACATGGACAGACTGAAGACACATCTCCTCAGACTGAAGACACCTCTCCTCAGACTGTAGACACATCTCCTCCAGACTGAAGACACATCTCCTCAGACTGAAGACACCTCTCCTCAGACTGAAGACACATCTCCTCAGACTGTAGACACATCTCCTCCAGACTGAAGACACATCTCCTCAGACTGAAGACACCTCTCCTCAGACTGAAGACACCTCTCCTCAGACTGAAGACACCTCTCCTCAGACTGAAGACACCTCTCCTCAGACTGAAGACACATGTCCTCAGACTGAAGACACATCTCCTCAAACTGAAGACACCTCTCCTCAGACTGAAGACACATCTCCTCAGACTGTAGACACCTCTCCTCAGACTGAAGACACCTCTCCTCAGACTGAAGACACCTCTCCTCAGACTGAAGACACCTCTCCTCAGACTGAAGACACCTCTCCTCAAACTGAAGACACCTCTCCTCAGACTGAAGACACCTCTCCTCAGACTGAAGACACCTCTCCTCAGACTGAAGACACATCTCCTCAGACTGTAGACACCTCTCCTCAGACTGAAGACACATCTCCTCAGACTGAAGACACCTCTCCTCAGACTGAAGACACATCTCCTCAGACTGAAGAAACCTCTCCTCAGACTGAAGACACCTCTCCTCAGACTGAAGACACATCTCCTCAAACTGAAGACACCTCTCCTCAGACTGAAGACACCTCTCCTCAGACTGAAGACACCTCTCCTCAGACTGAAGACACATCTCCTCAGACTGTAGACACCTCTCCTCAGACTGAAGACACCTCTCCTCAGACTGAAGACACATCTCCTCAGACTGAAGACACATCTCCTCGTGGTTGATGCTCTAATTGTGAGTCGCTCTTGATAAAATGCAGCTCAATGAAAAGTAGTGTGTTCACGACACTGTTGTGTTATCACTGCTCTGATGTCCAGAAACAGCAGATTTGAACAGTTTGTTTAATTGTTAACGTCTCTGTGTCGACTCCTGCTGGTTTTAAATAAGTTGAATGAATTACAGACTCGATTTTAATTGTTAAAAGAAAGAAAGAAGAAAACGATAAGAAATAAAAATCTATGCAAAACCAGCATTAAAGAAAATAGGGTTAGGGTTTGGGTTCAGGTTCAGGTTCGGGTTAGGGTTTGGGCTTGGGTTCGGGTTAGGGTTAGGGTTAGGGTTAGGGTTAGGGTTTGGGTTCAGGTTCAGGTTCAGGTTCAGGTTCGGCTTAACGTGTGAACTGACCTGATGTCCTCGTCAGATGCAAACAGGATGACGGCGCGGGCGTAACGCGTGTCCAGCAGCAGACGGATGATTTTATCAAAGTCCGACGGTTTGTGGTCGTGAGGAATCTTCAGTGACTGAGCGATGCAGATTCCACCTGAGGACACATGGAAGAGACATGTCAACACGTGACCTGTGGAACACGTGACCTGTGGAACACGTGACCTGTAGAACACATGTGGAACACGTGACCTGTGGAACATGTGACCTGTGGAACATGTAACCTGTAGAACACATGACCTGTAGAACACGTGACCTGTAGAACACATGTGGAACACATGACCTGTGGAACACGTGACCTGTAGAACACGTGACCTGTAGAACACATGTGGAACACATGACCTGTGGAACACGTGACCTGTAGAACATGTGACCTGTAGAACACGTGACCTGTAGAACACATGTGGAACACGTGACCTGTGGAACATGTAACCTGTAGAACACATGACCTGTAGAACACGTGACCTGTAGAACACATGTGGAACACATGACCTGTGGAACACGTGACCTGTAGAACATGTGACCTGTAGAACACGTGACCTGTAGAACACGTGAGCAGCGTGAACAGTTTCTCTGAAGTTAGAGACAAACATTAAAGTTCTGAGCTTCTGATGAATCAGCTGCTTCCAGAACATCAGACGGTTCCCTGGACGCTGGGGGTTCCCCGTGGTTCTCCGTGGTTCCCGGCTGATGGATGTTCTCCACTCTCAGTCATTGCAGACGTGAAAATCAATGGAGACATTAGGAAGCAGGAACTCAAACCAGTGAAGAAGAATGGAGGAGGAGCTTCACAACGTGGATCATGGATCAGTACCAACAATCTGTTTCTGTGAGTCCAGCTTGTTCCTCTGAGAACTTAAGATCCAGACCCATGAATCTTCACACATGTGAAGCACCTCATGTGCTTCACATGTCGAGGTCGAGGCCATGGAGGGACGTTGGGTTCGGGGTCGAGGTGAAAGGTTAAAGGTGAAAGGTGATGAACGCAAAGGAGAGTTTGTATCACAGGGTTGATTCCGGACGAAGCCCTGTGCCGGGTTGTGTCGTACTGTGTAATGTTGTATTGTTGTGTTGTGTCTTGTTGTACTGACAGATGTATGAGGTTGTGATTGGCTCGGGTCCCGATGCTGTGTTCCCTTCCAGCCGTGGTTCTGAGCATTCAGCCTTGACGGCGCCCCCTGGCATCTAGCGGACATTTTAATCACTGTAGACACAACACAAAACAACACTATACAACAACACACACAACACAACAACACAACACATGACCAACATGCTACAAGGCCCCTGATGTTCTCATCTGAGGTTGTCTCCTGAACGATGGAACCATCTCCACATGGACAGACTGAAGACACATCTCCTCAGACTGAAGACACATCTCCTCAGCATGATGACACATCTCCTCAGACTGAAGAAACCTCTCCTCAGACTGAAGACACCTCTCCTCAGACTGAAGACACATCTCCTCAGACTGAAGACACCTCTCCTCAGACTGAAGACACATCTCCTCAGCATGATGACACATCTCCTCAGACTGAAGACACCTCTCCTCAGCATGAAGACACATCTCCTCAGACTGAAGACACATCTCCTCAGACTGAAGACACATCTCCTCTGACTGAAGACACCTCTCCTCAGACTGAAGACACCTCTCCTCAGACTGAAGAAACCTCTCCTCAGACTGAATACACATCTCCTCAGCATGAAGACACATGTCCTCAGACTGAAGACACCTCTCCTCAGACTGAAGACACCTCTCCTCAGACTGAAGACACATCTCCTCGTGGTTGATGCTCTAATTGTGAGTCGCTCTTGATAAAATGCAGCTCAATGAAACGTAGTGTGTTCACGACACTGTTGTGTTATCACTGCTCTGATGTCCAGAAACAGCAGATTTGAACAGTTTGTTTAATTGTTAACGTCTCTGTGTCAACTCCTGCTAGTTTTAAATAAGTTGAATGAATTACAGACTCGATTTTAATTGTTAAAAGAAAGAAAGAAGAAAACGATAAGAAATAAAAATCTATGCAAAACCAGCATTAAAGAAAATAGGGTTAGGGTTTGGGTTCAGGTTCAGGTTCGGGTTAGGGTTTGGGCTTGGGTTCGGGTTAGGGTTAGGGTTAGGGTTTGGGTTTGGGTTCAGGTTCAGGTTCAGGTTCGGGTTAACTGACAGATGTATGAGGTTGTGATTGGCTCGGGTCCCGATGCTGTGTTCCCTTCCAGCCGTGGTTCTGAGCGTTCAGCCTTGACGGCGCCCCCTGGCAGCGCCTCACGCTTCGACCTTTCAGGGTTTGACACTCACAGCTGTAACTCTGCTGTTCAGTGGTGGAGAAGAATGAGGCCATGATTCAGTCTGCTGGTGCTACACACAGTGAGGTGGACATTCTTTAAGCAAAGAATGATTACCTGGATCAATATGGAGTCACGGTTTACAGATCAATCCGGAGGTTGCTTGGAGTGGACGTGTGGTTAGCGGCAGACGAGGCTGTGATTTGTTGTCTCCTCTGTGAACAGGAGCAGCAGTCAGCTGCTGTTTAATGGAACTCGTCCAGAAGGTCAATGAAACTGAAGATCTACGACTCGGAGCGTCGCAGAGACCTGCGTCCGCCTCACGTGGAAAAGACTTCAGTCTCACAAACACTGGATTTAATGATCGGATTTCAACCAGATGTTTGACACCATGTAACATACTACTAACATGTGTCCTTTACATCGGCATTGTTGTCAATCCATCCACTAGAGGGCAGCGCAGGGTGGAGACACTGCCCCCCCCCCCATGACTTCCAGCGGTACTGCTCTGTTTCGTCTGTTCGGACTGAAGTCTTCGTCTTTGAGGTCTGAGGTCGAGGACGAATCAGCTTCTCTGTCTGTCCAGCAGCTGATCCAACGTTCAGACATCAGGGCAACAAACCAACTCGTGGAAGAATGTTTATCATTTCCTGAAAAAAGTTGATTTCACATCTGAGGAGGAAACTTCAGAAACATCTGTGAGAGAAAAGTGGATCGTCCAGTTACAGGAGAGACCCACACAGACACACAAACACAGACACACACACACACAGACACACAGACTGTTGGAAACTTTACTGAGAAGCGAGTGGAGCAGCGTCCCGGAGGAGGTTCGGTGACGCCGGAGACTCGAGGACGATCACCTGTCCGTCCACAAACCTCTGAGGTTTCACGTCACGTTATTGTTGCACTAAACGGACAAAACAGCCTGATCTGCTTCAGGGGTCGTGTTCAAATTGTATCTGAAGAAGTCGATGAGATTGAAACGAGAACACGGACGTGTCTTTAAAATTTAGAATTATGGAGAAACATCCTGCATATTTTACAGTGTTTGATCTGATCCATTATAAATGGTTTGCTTTGAGAGAGAGAGAGAGAGAGAGAGATAGAGAGAGACAGAGAGAGACAGAGAGAGAGAGAGAGAGAGAGAGAGAGAGAGAGAGATAGAGAGAGACAGAGAGAGACAGAGAGAGAGAGAGAGAGAGAGAGAGAGAGAGAGAGAGAGAGATAGAGAGAGACAGAGAGAGAGAGAGAGAGAGAGACCAGAACAGGCTGCAGCTGGTGAGATGTGGTCACCTCCAGGTCATGTTCAGGTGCGTTTCATCAGAGACGTGAGTCTGAGTCCAGAAGCTGAGGAACCAGCAGCTCAACATGTGGAGCTCAAACATCTGTGACTGAACCAGTTACAAGGAGAGCGGTCTTCTTCACTTTGAAGACGAGGGGTTACAGGAGAACATGGATGAATCAGCAGCGTCGGTGATGAAGGTGAGAAGCGTCCACATCACACTGCAGCAGGGCATTCTGGGAAACACTGGTACAGTCACTCTGTGACCACAGATTCATAATTCACACCGAGCTCTAGCTGCTCTCGAGCTTCTTCGGTTCAAAATAAAGCTCACACCATGTTTCTCAGAGCACCACAGAAAGAAAGACCAGGGGAGTAGGAAGGTTGATGAGAAACATCTGGAATCTGTTGCTGATGTTTAATAACCACGCTCTTTATACTGACAACAATGTAAACTACACTTTCACCAGCAGCAGGAACATGCTGTGAATATATCAAAGTCCAAACAACTTCACCATTAATTATTATTCTATATTATTTTTATAATATACATCAAAGTCATTTTATTAGAATCATAATTTTACGCCGTCGTGAGGAGCGTACATGACATTTCTTTTACTTTGTTATACTTTATATTATATTTTGGAGTAAATACTTCTATACATAATTATATTTCAGTATTGTAAACACAGGGCAATTATTTGTTAATGAGTCTACATTTGGTATTGTTACTATTACCTTCCAGGGAAATCTGAAACGTTAAGATTAATATCATGAAGTCGTTCCTGTGACGAACAGGAAGCCAGATCCACACAGAGATTTGTGTTTCCTGTCGGGGACGAGCTGCAGGCGTTTAATACACCACTGGTCTTATGATAATAATAATAATAACAAAACAATTTTAATAATAACAAAAATAATAAGGATGTTAATTATATTACCAATAATAACAATAATAACAATAATAAAAACAACAATAATAATGATGGCTGTGTAATCTCTGTTTTCAGATCTCCACATCCAGCTGTCCGAGCAGATTTCCCATGAGGCCTTGCTGTGGCAGCCGGTCTCTGCCTCATTACATGTGATGAATGTGGAGAAACACTGAGCGCTCCGAGAGTCACCCCACTCTCCACCCAGCATCACCATTACCCCCCCCCCCCCTCTCCAGCTCAATAACTCCCCCATTACTCCCCACTCCAGCTCCATAACTCCCCCATTACCCCTCCCCCCCACTCCAGTTCAATTCACTGTACAACCAGCAGCCCCATTACCCCCCCATGCAGCCATTCATGTGTTTATGACGTTAGGATCGTATCTGTCAAACTTTATTAAATTAATGCTGAAACAACAACACGTCCTTGATTGAAGTGAAGAAAATCTGCGTCACAGTCGATAACAGCTGGATCGAGGTTGAGTATGATATATACAATTACTCTATATATATTTATATTATAATATATACTAATTACTCTATATATCTAATATTATAATATATACGAATTACTCTATATATATTTATATTATAATATATACCAATTACTCTATATATATTTATATTATAATATATACTAATTACTCTATATATATTTATATTATAATATATACGAATTACTCTATATATATTTATATTATAATATATACCAATTACTCTATATATATTTATATTATAATATATACTAATTACTCTATATATATTTATATTATAATATGTACTAATTACTATTCTGTCACATAACATCTCAGTGTGTTAACTAAGTTAAAAGACATGGCGCCACGAACGGCTGCCACGGTGTGTTGGTGCGCACTGCTGTGTTTGTTTTTAGTATTTAATTCTGTTAATTGCGACCCAACTCGGATTACTTTCACGATGGACGAGCTTCTTAACATCAGGGACACAACACCATCTGATTTATGTCCCAACTTTCTCGCATCTTCCGTGGATTTAGTTGATTTACTGGTCAAAGGTGCGGTGCTCCTCGGCCACGCAGCGAGACTGAGGCGGAGACGGAGAGGAAAGCGCGCTGGGGCTCTGGTGCGCTTCAGGGAGAGAGGATTTCGCTCATCACTCCCGTGCATTCTCCTCTCTAATGTCCGCTCGCTGTGCAATAAGATGGACGAACTGCGCCTTCTCATCCGGACAAATAGAGACTTCTCCCTCTCTTCTGTATTCTGTTTTACTGAATCGTGGCTGACCGAAGCCACACCGGACTCCGCCGCACAGCTGACCGGCTTTCAGCTGTTACGCGCGGACCGCGACCCGATCCTCTCACGCAAGGCAAAAGGCGGAGGGATTTGTTTTTATATAAACCAGGGCTGGTGCAGCGACGTGAAAGTCATTTTACAGTCCTGTTCTCCGGACCTGGAAACTTTTTTCATCACCTGCAGACCGTTCTACTCTCCCCGGGAATTCACCTCTTTCATCCTGGCTGGAGTCTACATCCCCCCGCAAGCTGACGTGCGCGAGGCTCAACGACAACTCGCTGAGCAGATACTGGGAGTGGAGAGAAGGAGAGAGAACACATATTCCCCCGTTATTGTCCTTGGGGACTTTAATAAGGGGAACTTATCTCAGGAGCTCCCAAAATATAAACAGTTAATTAAATGCCCGACCAGGGGGGAGAACACCCTGGATCACTGCTACAGCACCATCAGCAAGGCTTATCATGCAGTCTCCCGCGCTGCCCTGGGTCTGTCCGACCACGCTCTCATTCACCTGATCCCGGCTTACAGACAGAAACTCAAGATTTCTAAACCTGCTGTGCTGAGATCAAAGAACTGGAGCAGCAGAGAAGCTGTGGAGGAGCTGCGTGACTGCCTTGAAAACACAGACTGGGACATTTTTAGAACTGCCACTTACAGCCTGGACGAATATACAGATGCTGTGACGTCCTACATCAGCTTCTGTGAAGACCGATGTATTCCAACACGCACCAGGGTGTGTTATAACAACGACAAGCCCTGGTTCACAGCAAAACTCAAACAGCTTCGTTTGGAGAAAGAGGTGGCCTTCAAGAGTGGGGACATGGATAGGTTCAGACTAATTAAATACTCGTTTGGCAAGGAGATTAAGGAGGCCAAACGACTGTATTCAAAGAAGCTGGAACAACAGTTTGCAGCCAACGACTCCTCGTCTGTCTGGAAGGGCCTTCGTGTGATCACTGGCTGCAAGACCAAATCCCCCCACTCTGTGGAAGACTTGAGACTTGCCAACGATCTGAATGACTTTTATTGTAGATTCGATAGACCCTCTCAAACCCCCCCCGCATCTATCACACCTCTTCTCCCCAGCCTGGACAAAGACACTAGCCCCCCCCACAAAATGGCCCCAGACTGCCCCATCACCTCCATCCCCCCCTTCACACCTCTCTCAATTCAGGAGAGAGATGTAAATAAGCTCCTGAAGAAACTGAACCCCCGCAAGGCAGCTGGACCAGACGCTGTCTCCCCCTCTACACTGAGGCACTGTGCGGATCAGCTTTCTCCATTGTTCACGGACATTTTCAACACCTCACTGGCTGAATGTGTTGTACCCGCCTGCCTGAAAACATCCACCATCATCCCCGTTCCCAAGAAGCAGAGGATCACAGGCCTTAATGACTACAGACCAGTCGCCCTGACCTCTGTAGTAATGAAGACCTTCGAGCGACTCGTGCTGACCCACCTCAAAACTATAACCAACCACCTCCTCGACCCGCTGCAGTTTGCCTACAGAGCCAACAGGTCCGTAGACGATGCAGTCAACATGGGACTCCACTTCATCCTCCAGCACCTCGACTCCCCCAGCACCTACGCCAGGATCTTGTTTGTGGACTTCAGCTCCGCATTCAACACCATCTCTCCAGCTCTTCTCCGGGACAAGCTGACCCAGCTGAGCGTGCCTGACCCCACCTGCAGGTGGATCACCAACTTCCTGACCGACAGGAAGCAGCGCGTGAGGCTGGGGAAGCTTGTCTCTGACACCCGGACCATCAGCACTGGAGCCCCTCAAGGTTGTGTGCTCTCTCCTCTCCTCTTCTCCCTCTACACCAACAACTGCACCTCCAGCCATCCCTCTGTCAAACTCCTGAAGTTTGCCGACGACACCACCCTTATTGGATTAATTTCCAATGGGGACGAGGCCGCCTACAGAGAGGAAGTTAACAGCCTGGCTTCCTGGTGCAGCCAGAACCACCTGGAGCTGAACGCTTCAAAAACTGTAGAGATGGTGGCAGACTTCAGGAGGAGCCCAGCCCAAACCGCCCCCCTCACCATGTGCGACTCCCCAGTTAAAACAGTGGAGTCATTCAGATTCCTGGGGACGATCATAGCACAGGACCTGAGGTGGACGGAGAACATCACCTCCATCACCAAGAAGGCCCAGCAGAGGATGTTCTTCCTGCGGCAACTGAGGAAATTCAGCATGCCGCGGAAAGTGATGGTTGAGTTCTACACAGCCATCATTGAGTCCATCCTCACCTCATCCATCACCGTTTGGTTCGCTGCCTCCACTGCCAAGGACAAGGGCAGACTGCAGCGGATCATTCGGTCAGCTGAGAAGGTCATCGGCTGTGACCTGCCGGCTCTCCTAGACCTGTTCCACTCCAGGACCAGAAAGAG
The DNA here is from genome assembly GCF_949316205.1 of Platichthys flesus. NCBI lineage: Eukaryota > Metazoa > Chordata > Actinopteri > Pleuronectiformes > Pleuronectidae > Platichthys > Platichthys flesus. Next base: position 29,626,802 of record NC_084946.1, read on the forward strand.
AGCAGGCAAGATCATCGCTGATCCTTCCCATCCCGGTCACCACCTGTTCCAGAGACTTCCATCTGGGAAAAGGTTCCGGGCCGTCAGGACTAAAACCTCGCGTCACCTGAACTGTTTTTTCCCCATGGCAGTGGGGCTCACAAACAAGCCCCCCCCATCACACTGACTCTGCTGACCCCCCCCCCCCCCCCCCACCCTCGCACATAATTTATAACACTACATTATTGGCACTACCACCAATCTTTGCACCTTAAAACCGAACACAACACATTTACTGTATATATTATTTTTTCGATATTGTTGTTTTTTATATTGATGTTTATATTGCTCTATATTGTTGTTTTTATATTGTTGTTTGTAAAGTGCACCAACCACACCAAGGCAATTTCCTGTATGTGAAAATATACAAGGCAATAAAAAGAATTCTGATTCTGATTCTGATTCTGAAGACAAAAGATAAAAAGATTTCTCTCCCGTCAGAGAGTGAACATGTGGGCGTGGACGATGAAGTCTCGTCTGACTCACTGAACAAAGGTGTTAAATAAAAACCTGCCTCTGATCACGTGACCTTCCTGACGAGGACAAGTGGAGTCAAACAGAAATCATGGTTATCAAAAGTTGATCAATCCCACAGAACAGAGGACACATTGATCAAATCATCTCCTGTCACATGACTGTGAATTAACCTCTGACCCCTCAAATCAACACCTTGGGTTTCTTCTGCCTCAGTCAGGAAAATGTCCTCAGGTTTCAAACACGTGAAACTAGAAGAACACAAACATCTCAGGATGAAGAAGAGGAGCCGGACACGTAGAAGACGAAGACGTCAACTTGGAAACACGAGGAGATTCCAGATCTTCTGGTGATGAGGGCCGACCCCGGTGTGGATGAGCTGTAAACAACAACACTGATCTGTCCACAGCAGAGTTTATACGTCCTGCTGCTCTGCAGGCTCCGCCTCCTGCTGCTCTACAGGCCCCGCCCCTGCTGCTCTACAGGCTCCGCCCCTCGCCTGATTGTTCCCACATGTTCCTGTTTGAACAAGTCGCACCTGACAACCTGCTGCTGCTTCACAAACACCAACTACACAACATGTCCAGAAACAAACTGCTGCTAGACAAACACCAACTACACAACATGACGCAGTGTCTCTCATCAGAGGCTTCACCTCCTCTCTGATCTGCGTCTCCCTGAGAGGAGGAGCTGTGTTCCTCTCTGCTGGGAACACTGTGGGTGTTAAATAAAGAAAATGGGTCAATGATAAAGCAGCTGCTGACACGGGGGGAAAGCAGCTCCGTGCGTGTTTGAGATTCTCAGTAATATTTGATCTGCTGCCTCAGACACTGAATCTGAAGTTAAGTGAACTTTGTAAGTTTTGCTAATTAAAAAAAGATGAAATGAAATTAACTGATTTCCTGTCGACATCATTCGACAACAAGTCTCATCGGCCGACCTCATTGGTCCAGACTGAAATACCACGACAACTATCTGATCAGAAGTTCAAGTTCCCCTCAGGATGAACTGAAGGAGGTTATTATTAGATTATATCTGAAATCTGATGTTAAAATGTTCAATTCATCTGATCAGAGACTAAGATCAGATTAAAACTAAAGATAAAGAGACATGACTCAAGCATCATCGGTTCATATCCTCAATCTGGATTTGTGACTCATTCCAGTGAAACCTTTTTATCTGTCGAGGCTCCGCAGCAGAAACATCGTGGATGGGTTTTAAGAAGCAGCGCTTGTGTCAGGATGATGGATGGACTAATATGAGATGTTATGACTGAGTCGTCACTGTGGAGATGAACTGATGAATGAGCTCATACTCTGTCTTACATATCTCTGGGCCTTTCTGGGTTGTGTCTGTTTTCCTGCTCACAGAAGATGACAACCGCACAATTTCTGACAAAAGGTCTAGAACCAGAGATTTTGAAATACTGAGATCAAATTGAAGAAAACATGTATAAAATAATAATATAATATATATATTAGAATAATAATCATGACGAAAGTTGCAGGTCGTCTGACAGCAGCAGCAGAGACGCTGGGTTTGAACCCACAGGTTGACCTTCAGATTCCTCCTCCTTCTAAAGCTTCTCATCTGAAGGACAGAAGGCTGAATGCTGCTCTTATCGTTCCTCTTCGGCCTCGAGACCAAACGGCTGCAGAGCGAGAGAGATTGTGGAGAGCTCCGCCTCCGATACTCTGGAGAAGCCTCAGACCGCTGAGTCGTCTCTTATGCTCCTGTTCTATCAAACCATCTGAGATAGTTTAATTCACTTTGATATACAAGAGGAGCTTTATCAGCAGAGTTCAAGTCTAAGCTTCTACGACTTATTCAAACGGTCATTGAGATCATAGGGAGAAGAGTGAGAACGTCTAAGACCAGTGCAACACTAGTATAAAACCAGTATAACTCCTTTATAGCGCCAGTATAAACAACATTTTAAAACCAGTATAAAACCAGTAGAAATATGATTATTAACCAGTATAAACCAGTACAAGCAGAAGCTTCAGACACAAATGACACTTTTCTGTCAGATCTGATTTATCTCTGAATATTTAGACTCATGGAACCGTCACTGTGGGACCGGGGGGGGGGGGGGCTGAACCAGATGCTATTCCCATTGAAACATATCCAATGTTCAGATCTAGTACCGCCCCTGCTTTAAAGAGAATCATTTGATAAGAGACCCCCCCCCACACACACACACTACTTCGTCGGTGGAGGAAGCAGCTGATTCCACCTGGAACTCCCAGGTAAAGCTACAGGTTGATCAGCTGATGGAGCTGCGTGTACTCGTTCTCCAGCAGCTGATGAAGTGATGAGTAAACACACCGAGGAGGAAGGTGGGGGAGGAGCCTCACGACCGCCATGGGTACTGGAAGAGGAAGGAATCATTGGAATCGAACACGTGAACTTTAGATCCAGATGTTCATCTCATTTCACACGTGGTTCTCTTCTTCATCAGATGCTCACTCTTCCCTGAATGAGGCCAATACACCCGATCTGTATGTAGCTGATACTGTACTTCATGTTCTTCATGTACTTTATGTACTTCATTTACTTCATGTGCTTCATGTGCTTCATGTACTTCATGTACTTCCTGTGCTTCATGTACTTCATGTACTTCATGTACTTTATGTACTTCATTTACTTCCTGTGCTTCATGTACTTCATGTACTTCATGTACTTTATGTACTTCATTTACTTCATGTACTTCATGCACTTCATGTACTTTATGTACTTCCTGTACTTCATGCACTTCATGTACTTCATGTACTTTATGTACTTCATTTACTTCATGTACTTCATGCACTTCATGTACTTTATGTACTTCCTGTACTTCATGTACTTCATGCACTTCATGTACTTCATGTGCTTCATGTGCTTCATGTGCTTCATGTGCTTCATGTACTTCCTGCTGGTGGGATTCAGGGCTCAGAGTGGTTTTATACTGCGTACTCACAGTTTCTACTGGACAGAGATCTCTCACCTGCTTCCTTCACGATGTGTGAACTCAGACGAGGAACGAACTTCCTTCATTAAGAAGCTTCAGACACAACAGATACTCCACAGTCTGAGGTGATGAGTACGAGAACATCTTCGTCTTCTTCTTCACGATGATTCACAGGACGAAGGCATCGCACTGGGAGGCGGCCAGGACTTATTGAAAGATGGCTGCCACCATCATCTTCCTGACTTCAACCACGATGTCATCGCTTGTTAGCGTGTGTTCTCACAAGGTCTGGGGCCAACAAAGGTTTGGACATACAGGACGTGTGACGAAGGTGAAGCACGTTAGCACGTTAGCTTTTTATTGACCCTTCCATTCCATTAATTGGTGTTTGCTGTGCATTCTTTCATTGAAGCGCTCCCAGTGCCAACGCACACTGGAGCCCACCCACCAAGATGATTATGGGAGAAATGGTGAAGACAACAGCTCCCATGATCCCACCCTGCTGCATGATGTCATCGAACTACTTCTTTTGTTATTGGTTTTGATTTAGACTCCCCTAGAGGCCAAAGGTACACACTGCACGTTGTTCTAGCTCGTCATGTTCGATAATGTTTTACTGTTTGTATTTCTCCTGTTTGGTTTAGTTCTTTAGTTTCTCTTTGGAGTCGTGGAGCATTGAGCTGGATATTGTGGGAGGAGAGTTGGTGTCAGTTCTTTACAAGCAGCTCCTCCCTCACTGTAGAACCACAGAAGCTCCTCAGTGGGAGGGAACATCACACAAACTTTTAAACGTCTGGGTCCTGAAGCTTTTAGTGTCAGAGAGGATCAGCGGAGAGACACTGACATGTGAAAGCAAACAGATTTTTCCTGCTTCCCCAGCTCTGCACTCAAACGCCCCACATGGCAAACAGCTGGGAGACGTTCCTCCCTCCGGCTCTGTGCTGAGCTCATATGTTATTACAGAGCCCAGTTTCCCCGTCAGCATTTCAACCTCTGAAGAGATGGGAGCAAATATCTCACAACATTTCACCATCCTGCTGCTTCAGAGATAATAGCGTCCTGAGGCGGCTCCGTGATGTGTCTGTCGAGGAAGCAGCAGAATAAAACTCTTCCGACTTCTGCATCAACACGAGCAGGTCACGTTTAATACAACATCCCAACTCCAGGAGCTGTGAACGAGAACCAGTTCATCTTCGTCTGCCTGAACTGGGAACTGGTTCTTTTTAAGTGTGAACTGGCTCAACACTGCTTCTGCAGACGAGCTCAGTATTTATCCACCTTCTGTCATTCATCGTCCTGTTCCCACAACAATCGTCTCCAAAGGGTTCGTACAAATGGTCAGAGCTAGCAGTCAGAGCTAGCATTCAGAGCTAGCATTCAGAGCTAGCATTCAGAGCTAGCAGTCAGAGCTAGCAGTCAGAGCCAGCATTCAGAGCTAGCATTCAGAGCTAGCATTCAGAGCTAGCAGTCAGAGCTAGCAGTCAGAGTTAGCTGCTAGAGCTAGCGGTCAGAGCTAGCAGTCAGAGCTAGCAGTCAGAGCTAGCAGTCAGAGTTAGCGGTAAGGGTTAGCAGTCAGAGCTAGCGGTCAGAGCTAGCGGTCAGAGCTAGCAGTCAAAGCTAGCCGTCAGAGCTAGTGGTCAGAGTTAGCGGTCAGAGCTAGCGGTCAGAGTTAGCAGTCAGAGCTAGCAGTCAGAGCTAGCTTCTAGAGCTAGCAGTCAGAGTTAGCTGCTAGAGCTAGCGGTCAGAGTTAGCGGTCAAAGTTAGCGGTCAGAGCTAGCAGTCAGAGTTAGCTGCTAGAGCTAGCGGTCAGAGCTAGCAGTCAGAGTTAGCTGCTAGAGCTAGCGGTCAGAGCTAGCAGTGTGCATCAGAGCCTCGGTGATGGATGAGGCCGATGGTCCAGCAGACGTCATCTTACAGAAACAAAATGTGGTGAACACAGAGTCTGGAACCAGCCGCCGCTCTCACCTGCTTCTCTGGAGACCTGCATGAAGGCGTCCACGCCCTTCTCGCCGTAGCTGCCCTCCGACGCCACGGTGGAGACGTAGTTCCAACCCATGGCCTGGACGATGTCCACCATGGCCTGAGCCTGGAAGCTGTCCGGAGGGACCACGCGGGAGAAGAAGTCGTAGCGCCGGTCGTCGCTCAGCTCCGGGGCCGTGGAGGCATAGCTGATCTGAGGGATCTGAGGGGGGGGGGAAGACATGTGACGTCACAGGGAAGCATGTGTTACTCAGGACATGTTCTCTGAGTGAACTTCACCGTGAGAATTCATGAGAGAACTTCTGTGTTTGCTGGAATGAGAGTGAAAGGTGAAGATGATCAGAGGTCAAAATGAAACTCAGAGAAACTCTTTGTGAATCCCATCTCTAGATATCTCCTCCACTGAGCCCTGACCGGTGGACACGCCCTCACACCGTGTGTGTGTTCGTGTTGTGAAGCAGCTTTAACACAAACACACACCTTTACATTGTTGTAACATTGTAAAGGTGTGTGTTTGTGTTAATTGTTACATTGTTACATTAGTCCCTGACCCTAACCCTAACCCTTTCTTTTCTCCTCGTTAGTTGTGTCTGAGTTGAGTCAAATTCAACCAATCAGAGCTCAGATCAGGAGATGATTTATTCACCGTTTGGTCAAGATGAACAATGATGGACGGGACCTCTCACATGTCATGTGACCTCTCACGTGTCCTGTGACCTCTCACGTGTCCTGTGACCTCTCACACGTCCTGTGACCTCTCACGTGTCATGTGACCTCTCACGTGTCCTGTGACCTCTCACTTGTCATGTGACCTCTCACACGTCATGTGACCTCTCACAGGTCCTGTGACCTCTCACTTGTCCTGTGACCTCTCACACGTCATGTGACCTCTCACACGTCATGTGACATCTCACACGTCCTGTGACCTCTCACACGTCCTGTGACCTCTCACGTGTCCTGTGACCTCTCACACGTCCTGTGACCTCTCACGTGTCATGTGACCTCTCACACGTCCTGTGACCTCTCACTTGTCATGTGACCTCTCACACGTCATGTGACCTCTCACAGGTCCTGTGACCTCTCACTTGTCCTGTGACATCTCACATGTCCTGTGACCTCTCACACGTCCTGTGACCTCTCACGTGTCATGTGACCTCTCACACGTCCTGTGACCTCTCACTTGTCCTGTGACCTCTCACACGTCATGTGACCTCTCACTTGTCCTGTGACATCTCACACGTCATGTGACCTCTCACACGTCATGTGACCTCTCACATGTCATGTGACCTCTCACAGCTTTGATGTTTAAGTTTTCACATCAGGAATCAGGAGGTTACCATAGCGATGATCTGACGTCCACACAAGTAGAAACACACACATCAGAAAACTGAACAATCTTTGTCTAAAGAGCACAGCAGCTGGCTAACACTAATTACACAGATTAAACATGTATGACTGCATTGTGTGTGTGTGTGTGTGTGTGTGTTGTGTGTGTGTGTGTGGACTCAGTTCTGAATCACTGTTGATTTACAGTGAAGATCAAAGTTCATCATTATTTCACCTCAGAGAAACAGGAAGTGCATCCATGGCAACTGTCACGTGCTCATGTAACTTTGAACGAGTGTCGTCTGGAGACACTGTGTGTGTGTGTGTGAGTGTGTGTGTGTGTGTGTGTGTGTCTGTGAGTGTGTGTGTGTGTGACTGACAAAGAGGATTTGAGTCCACAAAACAGTTTCAGGGGTAAAAAGTATCTTCCGACGCGGTGCATTGAGGGACGGTCTGAAATGTTGACGTCCACTAGCTCCGCCTCCTGACGTGGACTTTCATCGGGTAATCTGCAAGTACCCCCCCCCCCCCCCCCCCATAGATAATGTGGGAAATATAATGTTTGGGTGAACTGTTCTTTTAATAACAATGACCCTGCTCTAACTACAGCAACCACTGATTTCATTAACACATCTCATTTTCTGAGACACACACACACACACACACACACACACACAACAACAGGCTGTTATTTTCCTGAGTCTGATGGTAAATGAAGCAGAAAGCAACAAGAGACTGGATGTGACTCACACATTGTGTTACAGTGTGACTCACACAATGACTCACACTGTGACCCACACTTTGACTCACTGTGTGTTGTTGTTATCAATATATTTTTTTAAAACTGAATTTCATTATTCAGCTGGATGCGATTCAAGGAAGACCAACTGACCCACTCTCCTCCTCTTCCTCCTCTTCCTCCTCATCCTCCTCTTCCTCCTCTTCCACCTCTTTCTCCTCCTCTTCCTCCTCTTCCTCTTCCTCCTCCTCTTCCTCTTGATGTCGGCACAGTGGTAGAATCTTTGTATTCCTGTGGTTTCTCTCAGACTCTGAAAACCACGCCCACACCTGAGGACTCACTGATTGGTTGCTTGTGGTCACCGGAGGTTTCCCATTGGATGAGCATCAGTTGTGAGCAGCGACTTTTCACCACAAACTTGAGCCGAGAGGAAACGAGACGTTCTGAATCAGAGGCTCTTCACCGGAGGAACCTGGAGATGAACAGCTTCATGCTGTCGGGCCAGTTAGCATGTTAGCATGTTAGCATGTTAGCTGACGATGAAACATTGAAACACGACTTCCTCATCTTCACCAGATTCATCCTCTCGTCAGGTTCAAGTGTTGTTGATAGAACTCAACGTTAGCTTAGCATTTGTACGAGCATCAGGCAACACACAGATTTCCTTTGCAACATGCTTTTCAGTACACACACTGTTACACACTGACACACACTGTTACACACTGACACACACTGTTACACACTGACACACACTGTAACACTCTGACACACTGTTACACACTGACACACACTGTAACACACGGACACACTGTTACACACTGTTACACTCTGACACACACTGTAACACACGGACTCACTGTTACACACTGACACACACTGTAACACTCTGACACACTGTTACACACTGACTCACACTGTAACACTCTGACACACTGTTACACACTGTAACTCACTGTAACACACACACACATTCACACATTGTTATACACTGTAATACACTGCAACACACACACTGACACACAGTTACACATTGTAACAAACTGACACACACACATTCATATATTGTTATACACTGTAATACACTGAAACACACACGCTGACACACACTGTAACACACTGTAGCACACACTGATATACGCTGTAACACAAGGACACACACCCTTTATCTGAACCACAGTCACAGAACGACAACAGAAACACAAAACGACTATAAAGAGACGCACAACGGGCACAAAGAGACTCGTAAACATTACAACAAGTCACAAAATGACCAGAGCGGAGAAGTGAACAGATAAAAACTATGTGACTGAAATAAACAAGAGTCAGAGAGTCACAGACGAGTGAGAGCTCCTGCATATCTGTGATATATGATTAATCATATCTGTGATATATGATTAATCATATCTGTGATATATGATTAATCATATCTGTGGCTGATTAATCATAAATGAAATCCAGCTGTCACTTCTGACTCAAAAGTTCAACGTGAGAAAGTTCATATCTAAAGAATCTGATTGAGGGTGGAAGATGGAAAAGATACAAATAAAGATCTAACAGGAGGAGGAGGAGAGGGGGAGGAGGAGGAGGAGGAGGATGAGGAGAGGAGGAGGAGGAGAGGAGGAGGAGGGGGAGGAGGAGGAGGAGGAGACAAGAGGAGGAGGGGGAGGAGGAGACAAGAGGAGGAGGAGGAGAAGGAGAAACCGCAGATAAAAGGAGGAGGAGGAGGAGAGGAGGAGGAGGAGACAAGAGGAGGAGGAGGAGGAGGAACCGAAGACGAAAGGAGGAGGAGGAGGAGGAGGAGGAGGAGGAGGAACCGCAGACGAAAGGAGGAGGAGGAGGAGGAGGAGGAGGAGGAGGAGGAGGAGGAGGAGGAGACAAGAGGAGAAGGAGGAGAAGGAGAAACAGCAGATGAAAGAAGGAGGAGGAGGAGGAGAGGAGGAGGAGGAGGAGGAGAGGAGGAGAGGAGGAGAGGAGGAGAGGAGAGGAGGAGGAGGGGGAGGAGGAGGAGACGAGAGGAGGAGGGGGAGGAGGAGACAAGAGGAGGAGGAGAAGGAGAAACCGCAGATGAAAGGAGGAGGAGGAGGAGGAGGAGGAGAGGGATGAGCTGTTCAGTGTCCGGTCGCTCTCAGTCTGTAACGACCTCTCTGCCAGTTCACCGCTCTGTGACCTCACTCAATGAGACGGGTTAGGTTAGGGCTAGGGTTGTAACCCGTTCCTCCTGCAGCAGACATTTTAATTCGGCTCATTTGAGAAGCTGGAAGGAAGGAACTCTGATTATTGTTCTAATAAATCCTGTGATTGGCTCCGGAGAAGTTCTGGTTCTGGTTCCCTCTGAATAATGGATCCACCGTGAGGAGGCTCTGTGATAAATGGTGTCGGAGCAGCAGACACTGCGAGGACAGGGACAGATGAAGCTGTCGTCTCCTCACCTCGTCTGATAGGTTCAGTGATTTACTGGAGAAGCTGTGGAGGCTGTGGGAGTGTTGGGGGGGTGATGATGAGGATCTGCTGAAGGAGGTGGAGGAGAGGAAGGAGATGATGGATGAGACCTGAGTGAGAGCAGCGTCATGAAGGTGGGTCTGTGTTCTGATTGGACCATATGCTGTCCTCTATTGTATAAAGTCATCCAGCGAGGGTAGGTGAAGCTGATCCATTATGTTATTAGTCTCCTATTCCCAGTTTGTCTCCTATTCCCAGTTTGTCTCATATTCAAACAGTGACTGAAGCTCAGTCCCATGAGGATCCTCTCCCAGGACACACACATTCTGATGGAGCTGAACACAACAACACAACAACACATCAACACAACAGGATTCACTACATGACATGAACCAGTGTGTTCCTGATGGTGGAGATGTGAGGACACATGTTGTGTGTCCAGAAGTCTGGTTGTGATCATAGTCCTCGATCAGCTGACACCATCAGGACAACCACTGACGGGTTCAGTCTCACACTCTGGAGTTGTCTCATTGTCCTCTGTCTTTCTTTTGTGTCTTTCTGGCTGTTTCTTCACCTCTCTCAGTCTCTCACTCCATCAGCCCCTGACTTTTTCTGTCACTGCTTCCTCTCTCTCTCTCTCTCTGTCTCTCTCTCTCTCTGTAAACATGTACTTGACTCTGAGATCTGCCCAGAACCCATTAAGCATCCACAACAAAACCATTCTCTCTCTCTCTCTCCCTCTCTCTCTCCCTCCCTCCCTCCCTCTCCCTCTCTCTCTCTATCTGTGTTTCACAGAGATTGCTGCTTCACACAACAACAGGGACAATGGACCTGTTCTCAGTTACTGTCTCCAGTGCTGACGGTTCCTCGTTCTAACCCCCCCCCCCCCGGTGGGCTGGGCATGTTCATGTTAATCTGCAGCTCGGGGACGTTCATGGAGCTGAGAACTGCTGCTTGTGGAAGTGATTGTTTGACTCGTTCTCCTCAGGATCACAACAGAGACTTTGTTCTTTTTTTAAATCGCTTCAGGGAAATGATTTCACCAGATTACTGAGTTTACACTGAACTCAATGAAAACTGAAGCAACCACAGAGTTCAGGAACCAACTGGAATTATGAGCTGCACCATTATACATCTGGTCCTCCTTCAGAACCACTGTGAGGCTGCACTGACAATAACAGAGACCTGTTCTAACCCTAACCCTGACCCTAACCCTGACCCTGACCCTGACCCTGACCCTGACCCTGACCCTAACCCTGACCCTGACCCTGACCCTGACCCTGACCCTAACCCTGACCCTGACCCTGACCCATGTCCTGAACGCCTGTTCCTGCTCGATGTAGCTCTGTCAGGCGACTGGAAATCGTTGGAGGATCAGTCGGAGTGAGCGCTCCTCACGTTCATTTGTTCCAAAAGGAAACATGTGATGAGAAAACCCTGAAGCTCTGGAGACATGGACCCCCCCCCCCCTCATCGTCGTGACGTCATGTGACATCGTGACGAGACCAGACACAGTTTAGACAAGATCAACAAGTGAAAGCTCTGATGCTCCTCTGTTCTCGTAGAGAGGAACCTGTGAGTTCAACTCCCTTCTCAGCACCAGGGGCAACCAGAGGTCATTGTGTCGACTCCCTGAAGGAGCAACAACACTGAGAAGTTCCCTCTCTATGTCTTTTGTGTTTTTCTCTGTAGCCAAAGTCTGTGACAGAATCTTCTCTGCTTTGCCAATGTCTGAGTCAGACAGATTAAACATTAAAAGGCCAATAATCCAGTGGGCGGAGCCAGGAGACGGAGACGGGTGTCTCTGAGAGACGAGGGAGACGCAGATGAGACGCGAGCAGGAGACTTGATGTCCAGATGAGGATCAGTTTGACCGAGTTACTGACACAAGCTGGTTTTAACCTTCTGATCGTGCAGGACTCTGGATCCTGAGATCAGGATTGTGCAGGACTCTGGATCCAGGGATCAGGATCGTGCAGGACTCTGGATCCAGGGATCAGGATTGTGCAGGACTTTGGATCCAGGGATCAGGATCCTGCAGGACTCTGGATCCTGGGATCAGGATCGTGCAGGACGCTGGATCAGGATCGTGCAGGACTCTGGATCCTGGGATCAGGATCGTGCAGGACTCTGGATCCTGGGATCAGGACCAGGCTGGTGATGCCTGTGAGTTAAAGTGAAGTGAATTTGTAGAATATTCCAGAGCTTCTGTATGAAACACTTATTTATGCAGCATCACACTGTGTTGCCCAAGGGATCAAACCACTGACTGTCTGGATATTGGACGACCCACTTTACCTCCTGAGCCGTCTCTCAGTACCACACAGTGACAGTAGCAGAGTGACGAGCCTCGACAGGAAGCTGGTTTCAACACGCGCCTCCTGGTGGCTGTGACAGAAACTTCTGCCTTAGACGAGAAAACGTGACGACAAGTGACGGAACGACGACACATTCAAACTGACAACAAGTCGACAACTGAGACTCACAACATGTGTCGGCTGTGTGAGGTCATCAGGCAAGGACGAGCCTGGAGTGAAACCAGTGCTGCCACTTCCTGTCTCTCTGCTTGTCACTGGCTGAGGGAATCCCAGGCTGCTCCCTGCCAAGCTCGTTAGTGAAACACAGCTCGCTGACAGAGGAGGGAGGATGTGAGGAGGTGTGAGGAGGTGTGAGGAGGAGTGAGGAAGTGTGAGGAGGTGTGAGGAGGTGTGAGGAGGTGTGAGGAGGATGTGAGGAGGTGTGAGGAGGTGTGAGGAAGTGTGAGGAGGAGTGAGGAAGTGTGAGGAGGTGTGAGGAGGTGTGAGGAGGTGTGAGGAGGTGTGAGGAGGATGTGAGGAGGTGTGAGGAGGTGTGAGGAGGTGTGAGGAGGAGTGAGGAAGTGTGAGGAGGTGTGAGGAGGTGTGAGGAGGTGGGAGGAGGAGTGAGGAAGTGTGAGGAGGTGTGAGGAGGTGTGAGGAGGTGGGAGGAGGTGTGAGGAGGTGTGAGGAGGTGTGAGGAGGTGTGAGGAGGAGTGAGGAGGTGTGAGGAGGTGTGAGGAGTTGTGAGGAGGTGTGAGGAAGTGTGAGGAGGTGTGAGGAGGTGTGAGGAGGAGTGAGGAAGTGTGAGGAGGTGTGAGGAGGTGTGAGGAGGTGTGAGGAGGAGTGAGGAAGTGTGAGGAGGTGTGAGGAGGAGTGAGGAGGAGTGAGGAAGTGTGAGGAGGTGTGAGGAGGTGGGAGGAGGAGTGAGGAAGTGTGAGGAGGTGTGAGGAGGTGTGAGGAGGTGTGAGGAGGAGTGAGGAAGTGTGAGGAGGTGTGAGGAGGAGTGAGGAGGAGTGAGGAAGTGTGAGGAGGTGTGAGGAGGTGGGAGGAGGAGTGAGGAAGTGTGAGGAGGTGTGAGGAGGTGTGAGGAGGTGTGAGGAGGAGTGAGGAGGAGTGAGGAAGTGTGAGGAGGTGTGAGGAGGTGGGAGGAGGAGTGAGGAAGTGTGAGGAGGTGTGAGGAGGTGGGAGGTGGTGTGAGGAGGAGTGAAGAGGTGTGAGGAGGTGTGAGGAGGTGTGAGGAGGAGTGAGGAGGTGTGAGGAGGTGGGAGGAGGTGTGAGGAGGTGTGAGGAAGTGTGAGGAGGTGTGAGGAGGTGTGAGGAGGAGTGAGGAAGTGTGAGGAGGTGTGAGGAGGTGTGAGGAGGTGTGAGGAGGAGTGAGGAAGTGTGAGGAGGTGTGAGGAGGAGTGAGGAGGAGTGAGGAAGTGTGAGGAGGTGTGAGGAGGTGGGAGGAGGAGTGAGGAAGTGTGAGGAGGTGTGAGGAGGTGTGAGGAGGTGTGAGGAGGAGTGAGGAAGTGTGAGGAGGTGTGAGGAGGAGTGAGGAGGAGTGAGGAAGTGTGAGGAGGTGTGAGGAGGTGGGAGGAGGAGTGAGGAAGTGTGAGGAGGTGTGAGGAGGTGTGAGGAGGTGTGAGGAGGAGTGAGGAGGAGTGAGGAAGTGTGAGGAGGTGTGAGGAGGTGGGAGGAGGAGTGAGGAAGTGTGAGGAGGTGTGAGGAGGTGGGAGGTGGTGTGAGGAGGAGTGAAGAGGTGTGAGGAGGTGTGAGGAGGTGTGAGGAGGAGTGAGGAGGTGTGAGGAGGTGTGAGGAGGTGGGAGGAGGTGTGAGGAGGAGTGAGGAGGAGTTTGTCACTGGACAAACTCCCAGCAGCCACCTTGGCTGTCTCCATATGTCCCTGTGCTAATTGTCTTCCTCTGCTAAGACAAACTGTGAAATGATGTGAGATGACTCGTCCAATGGACGCCTGAGGGCGGCTGGTCGGGGGGGCGACAGTCCAATTACAAGGTGAAGAAACATGAGGTGTCAGAGGAGGATGTCTGACTCTGAGCAGCTCGGACACAAACACCCCCGGCTCCATTAACCCGTCAAATGTCTCGTTGCTCTTCTTCTTCACGTCTCGTCTGTATCGTTCTCATCTTCATCAACAATATAAAACACCTGCAGCAATAACCACTTTACAAACGAATCAAGATTCAAACGAAGGGAAACGTTCATATTTAAACTGTAATAGGAGGAAGTAGTGCACCTCGTGAACCAACAGAGGGCGCTCACTGTTACTAATGGGACATTCTTTTACTACGAGAATGCAGGAGGCTGGTGTCTCCTAACCCCCCCCCCCCCCCCCCCAAAAACCGTCCTGAGGCATGACACCGATTGAAAAATTCACTCCAATAGTGTGTCAAAGAAATCCCGACAATGTTCGATTGTTCCAATGAATCCTTGTCACATGTTCCTGACGTGTTCTTGACATGGTCCTAGAAGATGAAGACGTCTGAAACACAAGGAGGTTCCAGGTCTTCTGATGATGAGGGCCGACCCTGGTGTGGATGAGATGTAAACAACAACACTGATCTTTCCGCAGCAGAGTTTATACGTCATGTCCCGCCTCCTGCTGCTCTACAGGCTCCGCCCCTCGCCTGGACATGTTCCTGTTTGAACGAGTCGGACCCGACAACCTGCTGCTGCTGCGTTTCGTCTCCTGTCGTCTGGAGAATCAGAACCAGCTTTACCTTCCATGTTTACATCCGATGAGGTTTAGAAGTTCATCTCTGCTGTGTGTGATCAGAGAGGGAGAACTGAGACGGGGGGTCTTCCTCCTCCTCTTGGATCAATGTGGGAGGAGCAGATACTTCATTTGTCTCCTCAGCTGTTGGATTGTAAACAAACTGAACATAAATTCAGCTTTTCCCCAGAAATGATTCAAACTACGGCCGAGTGCACGAGGTGTCAGACAGGAAGTTCTCACACATTCACTTCTCTGCTGTTATTAACATAAGAGGCTCCTTATGAATCTGAACCAGGACAAAGTAGAATAAGGCATCTGAGATCATTCAGAGGAACAAATTAAAATAGATTTAATTTAATATATTTGACAGGCAACAGCACAATGATTGTAAATGAGCCAGAGTTAGCTCAACTCATTTTACACTTCATTAGGACAAACAGTCTTTTTATTTTTCAGTGTAATCCCAACACAACTGTTTCTTAAGTAGTTCTACTTCCTGTCCGACCTTCATCCTCTCCTGTCTCCATGTCTGGAGAACGTGTCCCGACCTCAGGTCAGACAGTTTGATGACATGCAGATGATCCCTCAGGGTTGTGTTTGTGAAAAGGTCCAGAGAGAATCACAATCCTTCACTTTCTGTTGCACTGAGCCCAACGTTCACTGACACACAAAGAGCCAAACACACACACATAGACACACAAAGAGCCTAACACATAGACACACAAAGAGCCTAACACATAGACACACAAAGAGCCTAACACATAGACACATCAAGAGCCAAACACACATAGACACACAAAGAGCCAAACACACACACATAGACACACAAAGAGCCTAACACACAGACACACACACACAGACACACAAAGAGCCAAACAAACACACAAAGAGACACCAAGAGCCAAACACACACACACACAGACACACAAATAGCCAAACACACACACACAAAGAGCCAAACACACACTAGACACTAAATCCTTTAAACAAAATCTCAAACAACAATGTTCCAGGTCTCATTCTCCACCTGTTCAGGTCCCTGGACTATCGTCCGGTTGAAGAACGTCTCCGAGGACAGAGACACGTGGGACAGACACTGAGCTGCAGAGGACAGCTTTAGGTTTAGTGACACCTGTGTTAAAGACAATACAACCTGATCCTGACTGGTTGGTCTCTGGCTGCTGTGGTGGGAGCCCAGTGCCATGGTCTCCCTGTGATATATATTAATAATCCACAGTCGAGAAGTGACACTGAAGATAAATCACTTTAATATCGAGAGAAAACATATCAATAAAAGAAGAGAGAGAATAAGATAATGTTGCATCGGAGAGAGCGAGAGAGAGAAGTGGGGGGAGGAACCAAATTGTGTTGAGTTTGTGTCGTTATCAAGAAGTCGTATGACTGTCAGCATCACTCGCTGCATTCTGGGAAAGGAAAACCTTTCCTTTCCCATTCTGGGAAAGGAAAACCTTTCCCAGAATGCATTGCACGCCAGAGACAAAGCTAACGAGCTCTCGGGTGCAGCTAACGATTCTACAGCGCCAACAGGAAGTGGTCCTCGGACCCGAGTGGGACGGAACAACGCGACTCTCTGATTCAGGTTCATGACGAACATCCGTCTCCAGCCGTGAGACACTGGTCCAGATCACTGGGGACCAACCTCAGGACAAATCAGCTTCTAACAGGCGACAGGACTCAAGACAAACCATCAAGTCTGTAAAACTTTGTGGGGATGGAACCTCACTCTAACGCTTTGCTCAGAGGCTGTGGCAGCAAGCTGAAGGAACGGTTACTCAAGTAGCTTCACATCTAATCCTCCAGATCCTGTGGGTCTGGATTATGAGGCTCTGCTCAAACAGCGCCACCTGGTGTTTGCTCAGCATCAGAAACAGTTGGTTCATCTCTTGATGAGAGAGAGATGAGACGAGCCATTAGCAAGTGAAGAACCACAGCTGCACCAGGACGATCCCACCAGACATCAAACTGGTTTCACACCAAAGATCAAACTGGTTTCACACCAGACATCAAACTGGTTTCACACCAAAGATCAAACTGGTTTCACACCAGACATCAAACTGGTTCCACACCGAAGATCAAACCAGACATTTAGATTTGTTCTCAAGTCCGATTGAATCACTCACAATGGTGACAAACATGACACAAACCATGTGACACACACCATGTGACACACACCATGTGACACACATCACCATCATCACTCCCATCATATCCATGTGATCATATCTGGGGGAGGGATGAAGTTGGAGCCTGGACGAGCAACACTAACATGTTCTACTGTTGCAATGAATCAATAACTTCATTATTAATATCGAGAGGAACCCTAACCCACTTTCATTATTGATTCTTTTGCTGAATCTTGTTTCAATGAATAAATTGTGAAACGTTGGACACTGAAGGACGAGCAGGTGACTTCTGATTATTTGTGTCTCATGAAACTTTATTATGAAGAAGCTTTGTGTTTTGTTGTGTTTTCCTGTGGGTTTGTGTTCCTTTTTTTAATTGTTGCTTTGTGTTAAATTCCCAGCCCAGGCTGCAGAGGACAGACGGGTGGAGATGAAGGGGACAGACGGGTGGAGATGAAGGGGACAGGTGGACAGCAGGTGTCAGTGCAGACATGAATGGATTTTAAAAATCAGCGCTGGAGCATTATCGATTTATTCATTTAGGTATTTTTGTTTCATTTGAAAACCAAAGAGGGAAACAGGTCTGATTGGTTCACAGCACAGCAGAGGAATCTCCATGTCCCTGTCTGATTGGTCGAATCCGGTGTGATCACACAGGAACTCTCTCATCCTGCAGCCGCCACTCGTCAATCATTCAGATTCATGACGACTGACAGCTGTCCCCTCAGCGTCCAATCAAACGGCCTCGTGTGAGGCAACAGCCAATCAGTGACACTGATATGCATAATCAGTATTTAAAATCCAACACGAGGAAATGTTCCAGAAATGATGATGAATAAAAATCATCTTAAGAAATAAATCGTCATGTGACTGAACAGCTGATCATTGGTGCGTTCCATTTGAGCGACTGATCCTCTGACTCACAGAGATGCATTGTGGGAACTGTTGTTCCTCTATAATCTTTAAGCTCTTGACCTTCTATGTGCCGACCCTGGAGATAATATATATAACCATTTGGTGCAAAACAAATAAATTGAATTCACGTGATGTGAATGAAAGTAAAGACTGAATACCTCGTCCTCCGCTGGGAGAGAGAGAGGAGACTTGTCCTCGCTCGTCCTCTCGCTCTCCTCATGGGCCGCTGTGTGTGTGTGTGTGTACATGTGGGATAAAGAGCAACACTCACACTCACTCACACACACACACACACAAGGCTGGTGTTAAACAGCAGCAAATGAATCACGACTCTGAATTAACGCGCACGGTCCGACTGTTCGATGTCCAATTAGGACGGCGTTGTCCTCCTCCGCTCGTCCACAGCCTCACAGGCTGGTTCATCAGAGTGTTTGTCGAGCACTGATCAGGTGTGTGAGTCGGAGCTCCAACAGAAACACAATCAATGTCAAACTAATTGATTACACGTACTTCATTAAATTCAGATTTAATGAGTTTATAATCAAACCTCCAGGTTAATTCAATTCAGATCGAGTGTAGCTGGTCAACAGCTGCACACACTGTGATGATGTGACATTACATCAACACACAGTTTGTGTTCTCTTGTTGTGTTTTCACTCTGCACTTTACCAGAATCTCCACCAGCTGAAAACAGAAGCTGCTGGTGTTTCTACATCCTGCAGGAGAGACGGGGCCAAATGTCCTGATGTGAAAGTGATCAGGGGCCTGAGGACCCGACGTGGACGTCCCTGCACCTGAGGACCCGACGTGGACCTCCCTGCACCTGAGGGCCCGACGTGGACGTCCCTGCACCTGAGGACCCGACGTGGACGTCCCTGCACCTGAGGACCCGACGTGGACGTCCCTGCAGCTGAGGGCCCGACGTGGACGTCCCTGCACCTGAGGACCCGACGTGGACGTCCCTGCACCTGAGGGCCCGACGTGGACGTCCCTGCACCTGAGGGCCCGACGTGGACGTCCCTGCACCTGAGGGCCCGACGTGGACGTCCCTGCAGCTGAGGGCCCGACGTGGACGTCCCTGCACCTGAGGACCCGACGTGGCAGCCCTGCACCTGAGGACCCGACGTGGACGTCCCTGCACCTGAGGACCCGACGTGGACGTCCCTGCACCTGAGGACCCGACGTGGACGTCCCTGCACCTGAGGACCCGACGTGGACGTCCCTGCAGCTCAGGGCCCAACGTGGACGTCCCTGCACCTGAGGGCCCGACGTGGACGTCCCTGCACCTGAGGGCCCGACGTGGACGTCCCTGCACCTGAGGACCCGACGTGGACGTCCCTGCACCTGAGGGCCCGACGTGGACGTCCCTGCACCTGAGGACCCGACGTGGACGTCCCTGCACCTGAGGGCCCGACGTCCCCTGCATTGTGTCCCTCAGACGGAGACGCAGCCTCCTCAGCCTCAGACTGTCAGCAGCAAGGTACTCGTCTTCTCTACTTTTCTTTACGGTGAGATGACTTCCTGTAATATGTATCTGTGGGGTGGATTGTGTTGATGTTGTGTTAGTTCACTGGACAGTGTTTGTATTGAATTCTGTTGTCTATGCAACACTGGAGCAGTGATTTAGATCTTGTTGTGTTGTGCTGATGAGATTAAAGGTTAGGGTTAGGGATCTTGTGAACTCTTGCTGACGTCTGTCCCTACAGGAGTGTGTCCTGCAGCCCGGAGCGTCTCCGGCTCGATCTGACGAGCAGTGAAATGTTTCAGAGCTCCTCTCCGGCAGAGCAGCGGGGATTCGCTGTGAGAGAGCAGCCGCTGCAGTGGCTCAATCTGCATGTAAGACAGAGAACAAAGCATAGAGGGAACCACAGAAGCCATTGCTGGAGTCCCAGCAGATATGCAGAATGATCATCTGGGACGGAGCCCCGGCTACGTGCTCTCATTAATGATTTCATTATTTTTATGAGCCGGTACGTCAGTGTTTGAAGCCTGTGTTTCCTTTTTGTCTTGTTCTCTCATTATACAGCGATGTCATTATAATTTCACCCCTTTATTCTTCTCATCCACTCTTCATTGTGCTGCTGTTTCAGCTGTTTATGTAACGACTGTTTGCCGAGAAGATTTCACTGCTCGTCAGATCGAGCCGGAGACGCTCCGGGCTGCAGGACACACTCCTGTAGGGACAGACGTCAGCAAGAGTTCACAAGATCCGACTTTGAATGCAAAACCCAAAACCTTTAATCTCATCAGCACAACACAACAAGATCTAAATCACTGCTCCAGTGTTGCATAGACAACAGAATTCAATACAAACACTGTCCAGTGAACTAACACAACATCAACACAATCCACCCCACAGATACATATTACAGGAAGTCATCTCACCGTAAAGAAAAGTAGAGAAGACGAGTACCTTGCTGCTGACAGTCTGAGGCTGAGGAGGCTGCGTCTCCGTCTGAGGGACACAATGCAGGGGACGTCGGGTCCTCAGGTGCAGGGACGTCCACGTCGGGTCCTCAGGTGCAGGGACGTCCACGTCGGGTCCTCAGGCCCCTGATCACTTTCACATCAGGACATTTGGCCCCGTCTCTCCTGCAGGATGTAGAAACACCAGCAGCTTCTGTTTTCAGTAACAAGGTGTGAACCTGCTGTAACAAGGTGTGAACCTGCTGTACATTACATCAACACACAGTTTGTGTTCTCTTGTTGTGTTTTCACTCTGCACTTTACCAAGACAATAAAACCTTGTTACTGCAGGTTCACACCTTGTTACATAAGGTTCACACCTTGTTATAGCAGGTTCACACCTTGTTACTGCAGGTTCACACCTTGTTACATAAGGTTCACACCTTGTTACTGCAGGTTCACACCTTGTTACATAAGGTTCACACCTTGTTACTGCAGGGTTCACACCTTGTTACAGAAGGTTCACACCTTGTTACTGCAGGTTCACACCTTGTTACAGCAGGTTCACACCTTGTTACAGAAGGTTCACACCTTGTTACTGCAGGTTCACACCTTGTTACAGAAGGTTCACACCTTGTTACTGCAGGTTCACACCTGTTACTGCAGGTTCACACCTTGTTACAGAAGGTTCACACCTTGTTACTGCAGGTTCACACCTTGTTACTGCAGGTTCAAACCTTGTTACAGAAGGTTCACACCTTGTTACTGCAGGTTCACACCTTGTTACAGAAGGTTCACACCTTGTTACTGCAGGTTCACAACTGTTACTGCAGGTTCACACCTTGTTACAGCAGGTTCACACCTTGTTACAGAAGGTTCACACCTTGTTACTGCAGGTTCACACCTTGTTACAGAAGGTTCACACCTTGTTACTGCAGGTTCACACCTGTTACTGCAGGTTCACACCTTGTTACAGAAGGTTCACACCTTGTTACTGCAGGTTCACACCTTGTTACTGCAGGTTCAAACCTTGTTACAGAAGGTTCACACCTTGTTACTGCAGGTTCACACCTTGTTATAGCAGGTTCACACCTTGTTACAGAAGGTTCACACCTTGTTACTGCAGGTTCACACCTTGTTATAGCAGGTTCACACCTTGTTACAGAAGGTTCACACCTTGTTTCTGCAGGTTCACACCTTGTTACAGAAGGTTCACACCTTGTTACTGCAGGTTCACACCTTGTTATAGCAGGTTCACACCTTGTTACAGAAGGTTCACACCTTGTTACTGCAGGTTCACACCTTGTTATAGCAGGTTCACACCTTGTTACTGCAGGTTCACACCTTGTTATAGCAGGTTCACACCTTGTTATAGCAGGTTCACACCTTGTTACTGCAGGTTCACACCTTGTTACAGAAGGTTCACACCTTGTTACAGAAGGTTCACACCTTGTTAGAGCAGGTTCACACCTTGTTCAGGGTTACCCAGATATCTATGACACTTGTTAAAAACATGTGTCAAAAGAGACGAGTTGAAAAAGACTGAAATCTAAATGTTTTATTGTCTTGAAGATTTAAATGTAATGTTTTAGTAAAATTTGTTTTGTTTCTCTTTCTACGTGATTATAAAAGTTCTGTCGGTCGATTAAATGTTAGTTTTCCTGATACAGAACATTTCCAACAGCTGAATGAAGATGAATGAAGACGTCACATGACGTGATCAATCAAGCTGTTTTAAGAAGAGGGCCTTTTCCTTCACTATTCTTCTTCTTCTCTAAAGTCGTCTCTGTTCATCCTCCTCTTCCTGAGCCGTCCTTAATGAGAGTCTGATGAAGACACAACAGGAACAAGTTCTGATTTTAAGTCCACGTAGAGACACGTCCTGCTGAGACACTTCATTCACTCAATTTAAGCCCAAGGAGGAAAAGCCTCTGAGAAGTAAATCAATCCAAACGCTTGTTTCTCTGACATCTTAACAAATCTATCAATATAATAAAGGTTGTGTAACAACGTTCTGGTTCATCCTGAATAATTCAGGAGTCCAGTTCTGTTCATTGATACGATAACTCCTGAGGAGACCAGGACCTGGAACACTGAGAATCTTCTCATCAGTTCAGAGCTGGAGCTTCATTCACAAGCGTTTGATTGGCCGCACACGCTTCATTCCATTTCCTTCATTCAGGTCCTTTTTAGGAAAGACGTTCTCCTGCTCCTCTGAGGATATTCCCTCTCAGTCTGATAGAGACTCGTCTCAGCTCGTTACCATGAGGCGTCGAGGAGCCTGATGATGGACGAGGATTTGTTTCACCATCCTGCAGCCGCTTCAGTTCCTGTGTTTGTGTGATGATTCTATTTGATTCTACTTTATTACTGATGCAGCTTCACTCTCACAGTTTTCTGATGGAACTTCATTCATATTCATTATGATAGATTAATGGTCCAAGGACAAGCGTCCCAGAAGCAGGGACATCAGCAGAGGAAGTTACACCAGATGGTCTTTGTCTTCTGCTCTGCAGCAGCTTCTCTCCCACCTGGAACACCCTGAACTCCACTGGAAGGAGTCAGCTGCGGGGGCACTTACACAAATGTAGGTCACTGTGTATCCAGGTTGTGAGTCTGTGTGATACAAACATGTGGAGTCTGGAGACACGGAGGAGAAGCTTCACTCAGTGGGGATGTTAGATAATCATCAGAGTTCAAATCCAGCTTCCATCAGAACAACTGAGGAATAAGAGAATCAAATATAAAGAGCTTTTAGAGCAGATGTGAAGCTCTAAGGCCAGATTCATATATTATATATTCAACAGAAAACGTTAATCATTGAGGGTACCCCCCCCCGTCCATGGTTCTCAAACAGCAGCCAATCAACAGTTACATGCATCCCATTTGTAAACATAAATATAATTTAAAATATACAATTATAAAAGTTGTTGAACTGTGGAAATAAATAAAAAGAATCTGAGGGAAGAGTCTGAGTTTATTTGATTTAACGTAGTTTTTAAGACGTATTGAAATCAAACTGAAGTTCAGGCTGAAACTGAAAGTATTAAAGGTGGAACACGTGGAGAAAGACCCTGCTGGTGAATAAAGGAATGACCGTGAGTGAACAGCTGCTAATGCTAACGTTAGCTATGTAGCAACGGCAAAACTTACAGCAGCTTTAATATGAGATTCAAATAGATCTGGAGAATTAACATATTTAAAAACACGTTCCTGAATTAACATAAACCTTGGGTAACGATCAGTCTAAAGATCACAGAGCTCAGGTCACTGCTGTAACCACCAATAATAACAAGCTCATTTAAGAAGAAGAAGAAGAAGAAGAAGAAGAAGAAGAAGAAGCAGATTTAACTCCCCAGTATCGATATCAGCATCAGAAGTTCAAATCAGTCAACAACCAACAAACAGACGGGGTTCATGTCACCAAGGAGTTAACATACTAAAGAACTCATAACTCACAATGGAGCATGTTTAACGTCACGCAACACTTTTTACACTAAAGACTTCAGACACTGATCCTGACATGTTCCTGACATGATACCAACATGTTCCTCAAGCATCACGCACACACACACCCACACACACACACACATACACACACACAGTGCAGGCTGTGGAGGAATCTGCTTCATCACCTTCAAAGGGTGAAGCATGAGGAAGCTGCTGGTGGCAACGAAGATGAGGGTTAGGATGAAGGTGATGCAATTGATGAAAATGATGAAGATGATGAAGATGATGAAGATGATGAAGATGATGAAGATGATGAATAAGTCACCACACTAAACTGTGTGAACTGAGAATGAGGAGGATGAGGGTGAGGATGTGGATGAGGATGAGGATGAGGATGAGGATGAGGATGAGGATGAGGATAAGGAGGATGAAGAGGATGAAGAGGATGAAGAGGATGGAAATGATGAAGAGGATGAAGAGGATGGAAATGATGAAGAGGATGAAGATGATGAATAAGTCACCACACTAAACTGTGTGAACTGAGAATGAGGAGGATGAGGGTGAGGATGTGGATGAGGATGAGGATGAGGATGAGGATGAGGATGAGGATGAGGATGAGGATGAGGATAAGGAGGATGAAGAGGATGAAGAGGATGGAAATGATGAAGAGGATGAAGATGATGAATAAGTCACCACACTAAACTGTATGAACTGAGAATGAGGAGGATGAGGGTGAGGATGTGGATGAGGAGGAGGAGGAGGATGAGGATGAGGATGAGGATGAGGATGAGGATGAGGATGAGGATAAGGAGGATGAAGAGGATGAAGAGGATGGAAATGATGAAGAGGATGAAGATGATGAATAAGTCACCACACTGAACTGTGTGAACTGAGACAGAGGAGGATGAGGATGAGGATGAGGATGAGGATGATGAGGATGATGAAGATGATGATGAAGATGATGAACAGGTCCCACTCTCTTACCTGGAAGAGGCGCAGGATGTTGGCCACCATGATGGACACGGAGCTCGCAGACGCTCCCACCACACCGACAACTTTCTCCGGCTTCACGAACAGCGGCGGTTCCCCGTTGGTGCACCTGACGTCCGACGTGTCCTTCTGGATCAGCGCCTGCACGAACGTCAGCGACTGCTCCAGGGCGTAGGTGTCCCGGGAGCACGTGTCCAGGATCCGCGCGCCCAGGGTGACGTTGGGCAGCAGCTCCTCGTCCCCGTTGATCTGATCCAGGGCGTACATCATCGCCTCCAGCCGGTGGATCCCGTTCTCCTTCTTGATGTCCCCGCACGGAATCCCCGGGACCCCCCTGGCGTGCACCGGGAACAGCCCCCCCAGCGTCACGTCGCCCTCCACCCGGATCGAGTGCGGTGCGTAAACCTCCTGAGCGCCCGCCAGGTGCAGGACCCGCAGCAGCCACAGGAGCCGGAGCGCCGCTGCGGGTCCCGGGGAGCCGGCCGCGGCTCGGTCCATCGTCTGCTCCGGTCCGCACCGCACACGGGAACCCGCACGACCGCAGCAGCGTCACGCACTTTCACGAGACTTTCACAAATCCCCCGAGTTCCTTCAATCCTCCGCAGCCCCCCGCTCCACACGCACACGCTTCACACGCACGTACAACACAACCTCCGCCGCTCATTCACCGACGCGTTCTCCGTGTGCGCAGCGCCGCCGCTGCCGCTGCCGCCGCCGCGGCCGCACCGCCGCGCTCGCTTGTTGCTCGAGCTGCCATCACATCAGATGATGAGAGAAGGAGCAGGGGACCACACACTGATGTTCACACAACACCACACACACCACAGGTTCGATTCCCTCTGACTGATCACTGGAGGAGCAGGGGGATAGGGAGGGGGGAGAGAGACGAGACGAGGAGGGAGAGGGAGAGAGAGAGAGAGAGAGAGAGAGAGAGAGAGAGAGAGACAGAGAGAGAGAAAGAGAGAGAGAGAGATGAGATGACACGAGGAGGGAGAGAGAGAGAGAGAGAGAGAGATGAGACGAGGAGGGAGAGAGTGTGTGTGTTTTCTGTTTGTGTGTGTGTGTATGTGTGTGTATTTGTCTGTTTGTGTTTGTGTGTGCATTTGTCTGTTTGTGTATGTGTTTGTCGGTGTCTATGTGTGTGTGTGTGTGTGTGTGTGTCTTTATCTGTCTTTGTCTGTTTGTGTGTGTGTGTGTGTGTGTGCAAAGTAACAACAGGTGAAATGGAGACAGAAGCAAGACAAGCCCGAAACAGGACATGTTGTTAACGTGGTGTCCACAGACACCTCCTCACTGCTTCTCCTACCTGACTCCTTCTAGTTCTTGGTCCTGCTCCTCCTCACTGCTGGTAGCATGAGGAGCTAAATGCTGCTCCTTCTCCCTGACTCCTCCTTCTTCTGGGTTCTGCTCCTCCTCATTGTTGGTAGCATGAGGAGCTACCTGCAGCTCCTCCTCCCTGACTCATACCTGTGGTCACATGAAGGTTTGTGTCTCCCAGCACAGTGTCCAGAGCCTGGAGGAGACACCAGGAGACGCCAGGAGACAGTAGAAGAGCATAAACCCAGCAGCAGGTATCTGCTCCTTTGAGGAGGAGTAACAGGAGGAGCACTGCTCTACAAAACGACCTCCATGAGGAGACATGAGCTCACAGCTCCATCCACCAGAGAACACCAGGACCAGCAGGTCCACCACTGGAGCCTGGTTCTCCTCAGGGATGAGAGCTGGTTCACACTGAGCTCATGTGACAGGTGTGAACCAGTCAGGAGACGAGAAGCTGCCGTTACTTCATCTAGACCCAGGTTGGTGGATCAGTGAAGGTCTGAGGAGGCAGATCCTGGGAGAGGACTGAAGGTTCTGGTCTCTGAGAGAGAGAAAAGAGACACGCCCCCTGCAGGCTGAACATTGAACTGCACTCTGCCAGTGTGAGACATGGACCTGAAGTGTTCTGGTGATTGAACTCAAAGTCGGACTCCATCGTCCTGAACGAGCAGAAACCAGATTCTCTTTGTCGTTCACATTTCAGAGAATGAAATAATAAATATTTCACACATCATGAATGATGATGATTCACTGAACCTAACGGCCATTAATCAGAATCCTTCTTTTTAAAGATCTGCACCCCCGACCTGCGGATCAACCCTGAGTCCACGAGTAGAGCTGCAACTCACGCATCACTACTGTGTGTGTGCGTGTGTGTGTGTGTTTATTTATTGATGTATGAATGTGCAGCTCAGTTGTCTATTAAGTGTGGCATCCTCACTTCCTGTTCAACAAGTCGCGGACGCCTGACCTCAGCGTTTCCTGGGGTCTGATTCGTTGTGTTGACGACCAGCTGCTCCAGACTAATTATCTCCTCTCGTCCAATCAGAGGCAGCGGATCGATGCCTCGACTGGTCTCATCCCTCATGTCGCTCACAAAGTCAGAAGTGCAACAGCGATCTTTAATCGAGCCCACGTGGAGGCTGTCATTAGTAACCACTGAAGTCAGAGAACAGACACACTTTTCATGATAGAAAAGTGTTTTTACACCAAACTCAGAGAAATGTTTCACGTTGAAGAAACCTCTGGACAGAACGAGGGACCTGAAGCTGGAGCAGCTAGATCCGCCCAGGAGGCCACCGGGAGGCCACCGGGAGGCTCCGGGAGGCTCCGGGAAGCCACCGGAGGGCCACCGGGAGGCCACCGGGAGGCCACCGGGAGGCCACCGGGAAGCCACCGGGAGGCCACCGGGAGGCCACCGGAAGGCCACCGGGAAGCCACCGGGAGGCTCCGGGAAGCCACCGGAAGGCCACCGGGAGGCCACCGGGAAGCCACCGGGAGGCTCCGGGAAGCCACCGGAAGGCCACCGGGAGGCCACCGGGAGGCCACCGGGAGGCCACCAGGAGGCCACCAGGAGGCCACCAGGAGGCGCACTGTCTCCAGTCTCCAGACGTTTGAACACCTCACTGGAGACACGTCATGTCAGCTGCTTCAATGATAACACATCACGACTCTGCACCGATGTAACACAACCTGTTTGACTCATGTGGAGTTAGGAACAGGAAGTTGATTCTTGTGAACAACGATGACACAAACTGGGAATATGAAACCAATTCAATGTGATTGATTGATTGATACATAATATAAAGATTATTACTGTTTGTGAATCAGCATTAATCCAAACATCATGAACTACACTTATTCTTTGTGTCACTAAATTAATATAGTTACCTTTAACTTTCCACACATTGTGTGTTCAGTCCCAACGTGCTGACCTCTGTCTCCTCACGAGTTCACTAATTTAATGCATAACTTCATTCTGAATCAGGAGCCTCAGAATGTTGTGTGATAGCTGTTCATCCGCTGGCTGACATTTCCCACAGTGAAGTGATAATAAGCATAATTGATCAGCAGCACATGTGGAAGGAGGTGGATGTTGGAGGAGGCTGAGGTCTTATCTTCACACACGAGCTGTATGTCAACTTCCTGTTTACGGCTTGTTCATAAACAACTCCCAGCCTGTGGAGATTATAAACATGGATTCTCCAAGGAGGAAGAGTGAAGTCAATCTTAACATGTTTGTGTTTTCAGCCGCTGCAGCGTTAGGCTACGACTTTAATTTCAAATAATAGATTCAATTCATTCTGATTCTGTGACTCAGAGTTTCCGAGACGCAGCTCAAACTGGAACCCAGTCCGTCCCAGTGACCATCCCCAGTCGAGCATGGGTCAGCTGACTGAGGGCGTCCGAGTCGGAGAGAAATGACCTCATCAGCGTTTACGTCTGTTCAAATGATTTTACAAAAAAAACAAAGCAGTGATAAAGTGCATTCAAAAATTCTAATTCATTACTTTGTCAAAAGTCTTTAATAACAACACTTTGATATAAACATTGTTAAAATCATTGGAAATGATTTACTTCCTAAAGGATTAGGATCAATATGCGTCAGACTCCATCCACTGATCTCAATATCAGGGGTTCCATGTGTAATGTGTAGTTGAAATGTTGTGTAATTATAGTATAAGGAGTCAGACGTCAGCAGTTAAACATGATGAGCACTTCACAGTTTGTTAGTCGCTGTAAATTTAATAAATATGCAGATGTATCTGAAGTTTTATTGGACGTTTGATTTTGCTGGTTCCTCTGGGATGTGTCCAGGAAACACAGCAGCTGATGTCTATTCTTCTAACTTTTTTCTTTTTCAGCTAAAATCAGGAAGTTCCAAATGTTTTGTGTCAGTTCTGGTTTCATATACAAAGACAATATGATTCCATAACCCAGATGCATTCTTCTTATTTATGTTGACAGCCCGATCAGCAGGAATCGCACACAGCGCGACAAACCGCTCACTGCTACTGGTTTATAATGTGGTACGACCGCCTGCTG
Organism: Platichthys flesus; assembly: GCF_949316205.1. Lineage (NCBI taxonomy): Eukaryota > Metazoa > Chordata > Actinopteri > Pleuronectiformes > Pleuronectidae > Platichthys > Platichthys flesus. The sequence continues at coordinate 29,656,032 of NC_084946.1, forward strand.
GGGGAGGAGCCTCTGAGGTCTGATGTCACTGACCTGGACGCGAGTCAGATTCTCTGATGAGGTTCACGACAGACTCACAAAACTCATCCTCACATAGAAAAGGTCACGATACAGAGCTTTAGCAGTTTCATTGATCACCTAACCTGCATGATACACACACAGACACAGACAAACACACACAGATTCACACAACCACACTAACACACACACACACACACACACACAGGGATTCTTCAGCAGTTTAATTATCAGCAGTAAAAGTACTGGTTCTGTAGTAAATTGTCTCCAGTGACACTGGGATGCTTTCTACTGATATTGTATTAATATCAGAAACAAGTTCCTGATCTGAGTCTGAAGATGATCGGTGGTTGTGTTGCAGCGTGGTGGTGGCTGGTTGTTGGTCGTGATGGTGTTAAAGTGTGGTGGTTTTTGGTTGTTGGTTGTTGGTTGGTGGTTGTGTTGCATTGTGGTTGCTGGTGAGCTGTGTTTGTGTTGCAGCGTGGTGGTGGCTGGTTGTTGGTCGTGATGGTGTTACAGTGTGGTGGTTGTTGGTTGTTGGTTGGTGGTTGTGTTAGAGCATGGTGGTGGCTGGTTGTTGGTCATGGTTGTGTTAAAGTGTGGTGGTTTTTGGTTGTTGGTTGTTGGTTGGTGGTTGTGTTGTATTGTGGTTGCTGGTGAGCTGTGTTTGTGTTGCAGTGACTGATCAGCTGCCTCGTGCACAGCTGTGTGTGTGTCCACCTCCTGCACTTATCTCATGAATAAGTAATGTTTTAATAGTGGGAGGTTGTTGTACTGTGTCCATTCCATCAACAGCTTCACACACAGACACACACACACACACACACACACACACGTCTCATGGCTCTCAGACCGAACGCCTGCATTATTCAGGAAGTGGTTCAGACGCTTCTTGGCTTCAAACACTGATGAGGCTCAGCTGCTTTGAAATATTCATCAACTCTTTGTAATAACAGCAACATGTGAGCAGAGAGCAGAGGAGGGTTCCTGAGTCGAGGCAGCTCTCAGCCAACAGACGACTCTATGTCATTAATGCTATCACTGTTAGTATGTGTGTTTACACATGAGAAAGATGGAGCAGAAGAAAGGAATCCTCGAAAGAAGCTGCTTGACTGCCCGTCATGAAAGTAAAGAGGAAAAGAGAAGAAGGGAGAAGAAGAGAGAAGAAGAGTCGGAGGTTCAGAGGAGGCTTCACTCAGACTTTAGATCAAGATGAGGACACGTCTCCACCTCCTGAAGAAAGGAAGCTGAAATATCTCATGTAGACGCTCTCAACCAATCCTGAGCCAGACTCAGCTGTCAATCATGACGTCTCAGCCAGTTGCTCTATCAAATAACTGAGGGACAGACGGATGGACAGAGAGGACGTGACAGCTGAGGACATGAACTGGAACAAATGTACAAACTAAACTAAGTAACGTTACCGTCCGTCTGTCACAGAGCTGAGAGACTTTGTCTTCAACAATCCAAAGACTGAGTGGAACCAGAAGATCTGAGTGGAACCAGAAGATCTGAGTGCGACTGAGAACCTGTTTCTCTCCTCTGCTGTGAAAGTGAGAAGCTTTCTTCTTCTGCAGCTTTCTTCCAACACGACTCTTCACAGCTGAATAATAGCAGCATGATCATCCGGAGAGAAACGAGTGGAGCTGGTGTTGTGCAATAGTAGTAGTAGATTTGACGTTGGCTAATTATTAATAATTAGCTATTATTAAAATAACAATTATTTATCAAAAATAATTAAAAATTATAAAGCTATTAATTAAGAATAGTAACACAATTAATTAGAAATGATACGGTTATCCATTAATAATAGTTAAAATAATGAATGAAAACAATACAATTATCAATTAAGAATAATACAAATCTGTAATCATTGCTTATTCTCGCGGGGCACCACCCTGGTTACAGGGACCAACAATTCAATCTTTAAATATCAGTTTCAATGATATAAGTTATATTAATAATCTCAATATTTAATATTAATGATTATATAATAAACAATGAAGGGTTTTAAGTTCGAGCACAGGCTATAGTAATCCAGCTGTATTCACATACATATGCACAAATAATCACAGAAATACAAATACTTTAATTACAAAAGCATTTATTAAAAAGGGGAATAAAGTTAATGTTATTTCAATGATTCTTCATTTAACAAACTCTAATATTTCAAAGATGGAAACAGCAGCAGCAGCACTTATCACACATGTAATACGGAGTATCTATGTGTGTGTGTGGTCGTGTGTGTCTGCCTGTCTGTGTGTGTGTGTCTGTGTGTGAGAAAGAAAAGGGGGAAGGCGTAATGACGAGGTCACGTGTTGACGTCCTCTGGCCGAATTCAAGGTGATGTTACATTCAAGTACTTTCAAGATGGAGGTTACCTAGTGAAGCCACGTTGCGAAGAGAAAAATGGCTGCCGGTCACTGACCTTAACAAAGGGGATCTTTAAGACAAAGGGATTTCTTATCTTGTGGTTTTGGTGCCGAATGGCGTCGAGATGTATAAATGCTCTTTAAATCTAGATTTCTCCATGTAACATGAAATGTATAAATGTAGGTCGGGACGTGTGTAAAAACAGGTTTAGGAGAAAAGAGAGAGAGAGAGAGAGAGAGAGAGAGAGATCAGGAAACATCAGAAACATCGTCAGAGACAACTACTAGCGAAGCAGACAGTCCAGTTACGTGAGATTTATCTTTTAACAGATGTAAATCTCCGCACAATCTCTCTGACGGTAACACGTTAAAAGGAAGCGCCGGCTCGGTGCCGCGCTCTTCTCAAAAACACAGTAAACAAAGGAACCGGATGTGACGTCTCGGCCCGCCGTGTAGCACGGCTAAAAACAGATCAGTGATCTACAAACAAACATACAATCAAACAAATGACACGCTAAGTATTTAAACTAGTCTCTGCCCAGACAATAACGCTGTGTTGCTTGCGCATGGGGCGCGGGTTTTCCGGAAGTCAAGTGAATGTCTCGTTAAACCTCAGGAAGCGTGCTCGAACGGCGGATTCCTGGAAAACAAATCAGTGTCCTGGCCTCTAAAGCGGTGCTCCGGTGGGTCTCGTGGTTGCAACGGAGGTCAGCGCTGGGCCGAATCGAGCGAACTTCTCTTGCTCTTGGAACGGAATTCTGCTTCGTCTCTTCTGCAAGGAATGAACAGCGGTGACGCAGCTGTGGATTTGGAAAGAAAGTCTCTGAGCTCGGCCAGCGAGCGAGTTCCTGTGCACGGCCTTTTCAAGTTTAAAACAAAAATAGTCTCTATCAAAGTAAGACGTCGACTGATTAAAGAAATAAAACAAAATGAAATTAAAACAAACGTCTGTAATTGCTCCCTAAAAATACCTCCGGATCAACTAACTGGAAAGGTCAGCTCTATCTTCAGGGAATTGGGAATGGGCAGCGATTATTGATGTCTCAGTGGCTTTATTCTACCTGAGAGGTCCTGCCTCCTTGAGGTGCTGGTCATGGGATGATGCTGGCTTTTAGCCAATTGAGTGTCAGAGGTCAAAGGAGAGTGGGAGCGGCCAGGAGCACAGCAAGGGTCCTAAAGGCTCCCCAGGACATTTTCCAACCACCAGGGGGAGATTCTTAGGCCTGCTGGAGAATGTTTTCCCTCAAAAAGTTTTACAATCCTTTGTCTCACCGTCGGCTCCAGTGTCTGGTGCTCAGCCTCTGGACTCTGGCCCAACACTGGAGACAGATCCTCACCAGCATCTGGTTTGTGGATGGAATATTTTCAAAAAGGGGCAAAGTCATATTTGAAGTTCATGTTATTGATGTGAAGTATGTTTTGTTTTGTGACGTCGACACTTCACTTGATTAAAGACTTGATATAAAACTGTGTCCGGTCACATGATGTCTTGATAAAATGAAACATTAAATAGCTGTGAGTGCTCTGCAAAATTTTCCTCAGATACATTTATAAATATATATATATATATATATATATATTTATGAATATATATATGTAACATCCTGAGTGCGATTAAAGGGAGATTTAAAAATGAAATCCCTTCAGCTTTATCCCAGCAGCCTGTGATATTAACCTGCCGTCGTTTGGATCTAATGTTTCAGATATTGATTCCTCCACAGAACGACTTCAGTTCACAGTCAGAAGCAGAGAAGACGATGGAGAGTAAATATCTGGAAGAGATGAATAATAAAAGCTCATGTGATGAGGTTGTTATTGATTCTTAAAGTCTACTGACGGGCAGCACTGTGGGTAATTAAACCTGACTCAATCACACCTGCTACCTGTGTTAGGGTTAGGGTTAACCCATGTAATATAATGAGTGTGTGGCAACTGTTTTATTAACCAATCAGGTCACAGCCTCGTAGCCTTGAGCAGCTCGACCAATCAAAAGAGGAGAGTCCAGTTTCTAAGTGGCATTAAGTGAAAACTGGGAATCACAGTTTTCCCTTAACCCTAACCCTAACCCTAACCCGATCCATCTAAAGTCAAATCCTAACATTTAGAAGAGTCATTCTTCTTGCAGTAGAAAGTCGAGGACTCAATCCTCGTCCTCGTGTTGACCCCGGGAGAGGACTTCTCTTACACACGGTGTCGGGCGGGGACAGAGACATGGTTCACATCCGGTTCCAGAGTCTCAAAGGAAGATCCTGGTTCATCCTGATGTCACAGACCAGGACTGGTTCTGTGTGAAAGGTTCTGGTCTTGTTAGCAAACTGTACAAGTTGGTGTGAGTTGAGTGATCTTCATCTTCTGCTCACAGGAGTCTTACTCATGTATCTGAGGCTAAACCAGCCTGACAGCTAAATGACGTTCAGACCAACAACATGTCTGATATTGAAAAGGGAAACTCTTTTATAGCTGTCTTTATAGTCAGAGACATGTGAGGGGGGGACAAACCGTGACATCATCCTCTGTAGCAGATGAGAAAGACGGGAAGAAAATGGAATCCACAGAAGAACGAGAAGAAGAACTGTGTTTGTGTGTGTGTTTGTGTGTGTGTGTGTGCAATCATGTCCATCTAAAACTAAAAATTCCCAATTGTATAAACGTTTTTTTACTGCAAACCAACAGAACCAGGTTCAGTTTGATCCAGACCCAGAACCAACAGAACCAGGTTCAGTTTGATCCAGACCCAGAACTTCTCTTTTGGCCTTAGGAACCTATCACACCTGATGTTCAGATTGAACTGACGAGTCTGAAGCTCTGAACCAAACCAGGTGTGAACGAGTCCTGACGTGTTCTTTCCTGATCTTTGTGTAGCCTTCCTGGTTGAATAAACTATTTCAATAGTACAATACAATATACAGTTCTCACATCTGAATTGTTAAAGGACTCATCGTATGCCCATTTGACCTCAGTTGATATGGCTCCTTGGGGTCTTAATGAAATGTCTGTAACATATTTTGGTCAAAATACCACAAGGATCATTTCAAACCTTCTAAAACAGCCCTCCTCAGATTGACCTGTTTTGAGGGCCCCGCCCCCCCTCGACACACAGAACACACAGAACTTACTGAAGAGCAGAGCAAAATGAAAGGAAATTAGTCTTTATAAAGAAACACATGGTCCAGTTTGAACGTCAACCTTTAAATACAACATTAAAATGAGAGAGAAAGAAAATGGTGCCATTAACCAACTCAAACCACAGAGGCAGCTGGTGGGACACCAGTCACAGCCAATCACCCTGCTCTACCACATGAGAAGGATTAACAACAACTATGACCGATCAAATGTCAATCAAATATTTGTATACTGCACGTCTGTAATCTGCACAGCAAA
>NC_084946.1:29666802-29674302 GCF_949316205.1 Platichthys flesus
ACTGATGAGATTTACAGCTTCTCTGGAAAGTTCCAGACCAGGCTGATCTGAACAATGGCTGAGATCACGACGTTGAGCGGGGGAATCAGAAACAGAAGTATTTTATTGCCAAGTAGGTTTACACCTACAAGGAATTTGCTCTGGTTGTTGGTACAATGAACATGAACATAGAAACATAAAAACGCAATAAATACAACATACATAGGAAAAGCAATTCAAAATATAAGCGAGCGAGTGAAGTCAGACTCCCAACTCCCAAGTCCATTGATAACACTCTCCTGCTCCTGAAGTTTAGTTTGTTCTATTCAAACTGGTACAAAATAACCAGTAAGAAGAGAAAATTACACAAGAAAGAAGCGATAAGATGTCGTCAGAGAGGAAGAAGAAGAAAAGGAAGAAGAAGAAAAGGAAGAAGAAGAAAAGGAGACAAAGGATGAAGCGGGTGCATTCCTGAGAAACGTGTTTGTAATGGTGGATGGAGGCAGGCGGGGGGGAGACGTCACCTGAGGGAGAGATAAAGGTCACATGACTGGAGGTGAAGTGATGCTGTCTGTCAGGTCCTGGACTCGTAATGGAAGAGACCACTTGGCTTCGGACTCGAGGGAGCAGTCTCATCGGAGAGCAGGAGGAGAGAGAGCAGGCTGAGGATGGAGGGACGATGCTTCACCTCCTCCTGTCCCCAGTGTCAGCTGCAACATCTTCTCACCGTGAAACGAGGTGAGACGTGAAAGGACAGATGGAAAGATGGAGGGAATACAGAGAGATAGGAATCGCATTAATCCACCAAAGAGAGAGAGAGAGCCAAAGAAAGAATTTGAAATGTAATTTGACCCCTTTTTCAAAAAGCCACTAACATCTGGCTTCTGTCTGTGACTGGATCAGATCACCGGTCACTCCCGCGTCACATGACTCTCAGTAGACGCAGGTTTTCAATCTGATGGACACATGACATCGAGGTGAACACACTCTGACACATGTCCACGCCTCCAGGACCAACACAAACTCACCAAACTCTTAACTTGAAGCTCCAGCAGTTTGTAGCTCGTCAGCTTGGCTCTGTCCAGTGAGTCATGAGTCTCTGCAGCTCTGCAGCTTGAATCCAGGGAGTTGATTGGCCAGATAGTCTCAGTTCCCTCTCCCTGGTTCACCTGGAGATCTGCACACACACACACACACACACACACACACTCATTCCTTCTTTCAGTCTGACCCTGCACGATTCTGACCTGACCTCAGAACACAGGGACAGTGTCCTTATTAGAATTACATTTCATTTGGTAATGTAATGTCATGTAGAATCATTGCTCTGCAGTGGTTTCAAATCAGAGCAGTTTTAGTCCCTCCGGATGTTCAACACTCATAACAATCATCATTTTATGAGGTCACTGTGACCTTTGACCTCCATATTCTAACGACAAAATTCCTTTCCTGCTGAAAATACCTTGTAAATGCCAATGCTTGTTCTGATATCTTTGAGCAGAGAACTTATCAATTATATTTTATTTGTATAAACAAGAAGTTGAATGAAGCTTTTCAGATGAGAAGTAAAATGATTCCATCTCTTGGATGACCATGATAACACGGTGGTTAGCTCCGCCCTCTGACCTGGTGCTGTTCAAACAGAAGGCTGATCTAAAGCTCAGGGCTGTGATTCAACAGATCAGGTGATTGGATTTTCAACGTAGATAAAAATGACAATAATATTGATAAGTTCGACAATGTGCTGTCAGCAACAGTCTCAACCAAATAAAGAAACTATTCAAAAACTAAATATCGGAAATCTGCAGACGAGTTTATCATCTGAAGGTGATGATCAAAAGCTTCAACGATGTTTCTGAACAGCCGACACATTTCAAAAAGCTGAAGGTTGAATATGATTCCAATTCATTTAAATAAGATATTAAAATGCTGAAAAGTTGAACATTTAGAAAAGAGACTTAAATTAATCATAAATATCCAGAATGGATGTTTTGACCTTGAGCTCCAAATTCTAATCCATGATTCCAAGAGAACATTTGTACCGAATTTGAAGAAATGGCCTCAGGGTGTTCTGGAGATATGGAGCATGAGACAGATGTTGCTGGCAAAGAGTCATAAATACACAGAGGGACCCTGAAGAATGGACAGGGGGACATTGACAGGCAGAGGCCAGAAGGGGCAGGTCAGACCTAATACCAGGAGGAGATCAGCCGGCTGCTCTCTGATCACTGGTTTCATCTGGTGAATGATCCAGTAAAACCATTACCACTGGGAGACGTGTCTGTGACTCCTCACAACCACACCATGGCCGAGCTCTACATGAAAGCAGCTTTAAAAAGAGGCTTCTGCAGGTAGACCAGGTTCTGAGTCTTTCTGTGAAAACCAGCCCTTCACTTTGAACACACCTCGGCAGCGTTTGAAGTCGCACACAAAACAGTCATGTGCTGTGTTTGTTAAACTCAAGGTTCTGCTGAAGGTCCCCAGGAGACATGTTCTATCTGCTGGAAACAGCTGATTTGACAATGAACTCCAAAGGTTCAAATTCATAATGGATCAGTCAGTTCTAACTGCTGATAGAATAATAACCGTTAGCTCTTTAAAGTGCTAATGGTTCTTCAAAGAACAGTTAGAACTCATTTAGCTGAAGTGTCTCTGAGGCTACAGACGGTCAATGTAAAATGAAAGCATGAAATACAAAGGAGCTATCACGGCCCTGCAGGGAAGTGAAGGCTGCAGTGAAAGATATCAAAGCTCTCCGAGAGTGCCATCCACATTAGGACATGTGGACATGTGGACATGTGGACATGTGGACATGTGGGGACATGTGGACATGTGGACATGGTCTTCATACCAACTGGGTCCTGTTGATGAGTTGCAGGTGAGTCTCTGTCGTCTCAAGGTTAGCGAGGTAGCATAATGCTAACATTTGTGTATTTGGTCATTATAAGTATATGATTTGAACAAAATGTGTTGAGGTCACGTTGAACTTGAAGTGTGACCAATGACTGTAATCGATGACACATCTCCAACTCCTCCCACTTTTCCCAAATGAAGTTACAGTTTACCTGGTGCAGCCTTTGTATCAGTGCTTACACCTCAACCAATCAGGAGTCAGTCTCAGCTGTCACTCATCTCAGCCTGTTTTTATAGAAAGCTTCTGTCATTTAATATTAAAGTGATTTTTCAGCTCGGTCAGATCTTCTCTGGAGCCTTGAGGAGCAGGAGTTCAGGAGCAGCACCACATGGGAAGCAGTCATCTGGCCTCTCTGGGTTTCCTCCTGTGCTCGTGAGAAGAGGAGGTTCACAGTTCTCTCGGGTGCTCAGAGGATCTGGATGTTGTTTTGTTTACTAGGGAACAAAACAGCCTTGTCAGATTTATAGATGAGTCTAATAGAATAATACAATTCTAAACAAATAAACCCACAAAATTCTGTATAAGGGACATTTTGCCTGCATGTCCCATTAGGTTAGTACAAATTAAAAGGTCACATAAGCATTTCTCAAAAACACGTGAACCTTCCCAGATGTTTTAAATGAAGACTAGAAGATGGAACGATGACGACACAGGACCGGCTTCTCCTCACAGAACCTACTGTTGGACTGGGATATGATCTTCACTCAGGATCATCAATGTCTGAACTGAGTATTTCTCTGAGGTCTAGTAAAAGTTCAAGTCAGTTTTTGTTTCCACAGGCTAACCCATCCTGCTCTTCAGAACCAGCCTTGGTCAGAGTTTATTGACTCCTTGATAATCATCTGAGCTTCCCAAGGCTCCTGTGAGTCAATATACTGATGTGGAGCGAGGCCCCTGGGACCTGGAGCTCTTTGAAAAGCAGACTGAAGCTCGGTCTGAAGGTCAACCAGCTAAGATGACCTCAGATCGGAGTCATCGCTCAGTTCTCTCAAGTAATTGGGTCATCCAGAGGGAAAGTAGACGATTTATAACTTTCCCCCAGAACACTTCATGTGTCGTCTGTATTCATGAGAGAAATCTACACAACAGGGTTAGGGGGTCACAACACAGTGTGTAGAGTGGATGATAAACAGACACATCCACTTACAATACAAATACATGTCTTCATTGTCTTTAAAATATAAACCTTGGGATCTAAATCAGAGTCAATCAGATGGGTGAAGCCAAATCATATATATCGCCCCCTGGTGACTGGCTGCAGTTTAGCAGCTCCCAGTTTCCTTCTTCCACACTCTGACTGTGAAGGTCGTGTCACATCCAACCAGGTTGATCCACTCCCTGTGTTGGACACACAGGGCTGCCCAATCAGTTTGAGTTACAATTGGATTTCAGAATGTTGTCTGGACATGTTGTGTAGTTGGTGTTTGTGAAGCAGCAGGTTGTCGGGTCCGACTTGTTCATACAGGAACATGTGGGAGCTTCCAGGCGAGGGGCGGAGCCTGTAGAGCAGCAGGGGCGGAGCCTGTAGAGCAGCAGGAGGCGGGACAAGACGTATAAACACTGCTGTGGAAAGATCAGTGTTGTTGTTTACAGCTCGTCCACACCGGGGTCGGCCCTCATCACCAAAACGTGTTGTGGCTAAAACCAGACCCACGGTTCTGTCGGACTAACTGTGCAATCAGATCAGGTCCAGAATCCACCAACGACAAAGCAAAATCAAGAACACACAAAACTGTAATAACCACTGCTTCAAAGTGAGAACAAAGTAACACTCATAGTAACCTGAAGACACTCCACACAACAGGCCCCATACTAACACAACAGCAGTGAAGTTGGGCTCAGCCTCGTGTTGTGCTCGGTTTGTACCGATGGAATCACGGCTGAGATGAATCCCTCAAACACTGACCACTGAGAGACACAGTTCAAAACCTCCTCCAATCACATCTCCAAGAAGCTGCAGGCTCCTGAAGGGTTAAATACAAACTGAACAAACACTGGACCAGTCAGATTTGTATCGGACTGGTCCCAGTCTGAACACATCACAGATTCTTCTTTTGCTCCCACTGCAGCTTCCTCTCGCTCCAGGGAACAATGGGGCCAGTGGTGGCAGCTTTAACGTTATGGAATTAAAATCCAGTGTGAAGTTGAGACCTGTGCTCAGCAGCTGAGGGAGGAAATGTGTCTCTTTAAAGCCCAATGAGACAATACAATTTGATATAAATGATTATTTGACATATGAACACATATGATCGCTGTTTTCCTCGTGAGTTTCGACATTTTGAAAAGTCAGTATTCAAACCGAGTTCTTATTGTTCAGACCACAATCATGTTGTGTTCATGTTTAACATGAATCGTGTTTGTTTTGTTCTCAAAGTGAAAACCATGTTATCTGTGTTCAATGTCCCTTTACTGCAAAATACATGTTATTTTCCTTAGTGTTAATTTGATATAATTTTCAAAACATAAGACTTTAGTCATACACAATAAAACCAAACTGATCAGTGACACAGGGACTTCCTCTACTTCTCTTCAGCCTCAGAAAACCGTCCTGACCCGGAATCAGTTTCTACTCCTGCACATGAATTCATGTCAGCTCCTGATTAGTTTCCATCGGCCTGCACACACAATCCATTCTCATGTATTGTGTCTGATGAGAGGAAGTCTGGGGCAAATCTAGAGTTTGAAGTCTGCTTCCTCATATGTATTCAGGCATGGCCTTTATTTTTGTTGTTTTTTTTTATCTCTGTTTATGATTCAGCAGGTACAATTTAATTCGGCTCCTCCGCTGGATATTCTATCAACGTTATGATTCATATCCTCCGGCTGAAAGGAAGCTGCTCTTATCTGATGCTTTACATCTGACTCTCTGCTCGTCTTCGCTCCTGTGAACTCGGAGAGAGAATGAGCTTGTTTTAATCTACACAACCAAAGTTTCATCTGCCTGAGAATCTGAACATTTCATTTTAGTAATTGAGCTAACAGGTGATTCTTTAAAGTTTTCAGCTGAAGATAGAAACTGAAATAGAGAAACTCTCGCTCTGTAAACTTCATTTGACCTCCAGCTGTTTACAAAGTGCAGATATTTGTGATTTTACATCAAACTTCTCCTGATCACAGCCACAGCAAATATCTATATTCTCTTTAATGACAGTGTTCTGATGGTTTCCTAAAATCTCTTTAAAGTCTGGTTTCATCAGCTCTTTATCTAAATATCTTCAATCATAAAACATTTATTCTTGACTTTGCCATTTTCTGCAGTTACCTAAAAACAAGGTGCTGCTTCTAATATGAATCTAGTTTTTGATGCAACATTTCATGTATATGTTTAGAATTATAAGTATATGTATATTGATGAATTCAGCTCACAACTGTCCATCATTGCTAATGTGATTCGGATACTTATGCTCATATTTATGTTTTGATATACATGAACTGAAATAATTTGATCAGAGATGGTGAGAAATCACTGATAAAATGATTTCAGGACTTTTATACATTTTCAAGAACTTGTAGAGCTGCAGTGGACCGATGTGAGGAACCTGATTTAATGAATTATTATATTGTTTAAATTTCTCCCAGATAAATTGGGTTTGAATGTGGGCGTGGATTAAGTTAATGACCACGGCCCTCATAACCCCCACTGCACATCTTACAAAAACTGCTCCTCCAATGTTCCATGTACAGATATATACAAAAATGATTACGATTCAGATCTGCCTGGGACGCGTGACATTATACAATCAGTCATAGCGCCACCTACAGGTCACAGTAACGTATTCTTCTTCCTGAATGCGGGAACCTGAGCTTCACATGTGTGTTCGAGTCCTCGGTGCCGCCAGGTTTGTTTCAGAGCTGTAACACCAGAACCTCTCTCTCTTTCATCATAGATATTGATTGAAGGAAGGATGAGGACAGACGAGGGATTAGTCCTCACGACCCCTGATGTCTCAAAGGTCAAGACCATCGTCTCCACATCAGAAGGAATCAGCAGGTGATCGTCTGCAATCACTCTGATATTCAAGGATCCAGAGAAAAGCCACACAAATTTTTCAGAATGAAAACATTTGAGTCCTGAAATTCTAAATCGATTTTTCTTGCATAAACATAGAATTACTTTATCGATTAAAGTTTGACTAAGATGAATCCTGACATTGTGCAACTTTCCAATATCTCTGCTGGGAACACAGATGTTTTCAGGTCAACTAAACTTATACTCAAGCTTGCACTTCAAACCCAGTTCGACATGTTTGCATCAATAACATCACCGTATATTCCTCTACAGCTACTCAACTGAACATTTATTCATTTTTAAAATCAATTAAAATGTTCAGTTAAATATGTGTCATCACTGATGTCGCTCAGTGGCTGTGAATGATGACATGTTGACTTTCTAGAAGAACAAAGATCTTTACAAACATTTATTTGAGCTGAAGGGATTTTTTCCCTTTTAATTTCAGTCATGAAACCTTCCAAAGATATGAATTCTTTATGGAATTTTTAATTTCATCTCTTTTCCTGTAACATTTTGTTTTCTCTGTGTAAAGGAATATCTCCTGTCAAATTTGTAATTTGTAATGCCACTGATATACAAAAATGGAATATCTATG